>NW_023495965.1:832500-872500 GCF_904425465.1 Colossoma macropomum | reverse complement strand
GAAGTGATAAACAGAGTTTGGCAGAGGAGGGATAAACAGTACAGTTTGGCGGAGGAGGGATAAACAGTACAGTTTGGCAGAGGAGGGATAAACAGTACAGTTTGGTGGAGGAGGGATAAACAGTAGAATTTGGTGGAGGAGGGATAAACAGTAGAATTTGGTGGAGGAGAGATAAACAGTAGAGTTTGGTGGAGGAGAGATAAACAGTACAGTTTGATGGAGGAGTGATAAACAGTAGAGTTTGGTGGAGGAGGGATAAGCAGCACAGTTTGGTGGAGGAGTGATAAACAGTAGAATTTGGTGGAGGAGAGATAAACAGTAGAGTTTGGTGGAGGAGTGATAAACAGTACAGTCTGGTGGAGGAGGGATAAACAGTAGAGTTTGGTGGAGGAGGGATAAACAGTAGAGTTTGGTGGAGGAGAGATAAACAGTACAGTCTGGTGGAGGAGGGATAAACAGTACAGTTTGGTGGAGGAGGGATAAACAGTAGAGTTTGGTGGAGGAGAGATAAACAGTACAGTCTGGTGGAGGAGGGATAAACAGTAGAGTTTGGTGGAGGAGAGATAAACAGTACAGTCTGGTGGAGGAGAGATAAACAGTACAGTTTGGTGGAGGAGGGATAAACAGTACAGTTTGGTGAAGGAGGGATAAACAGTACAGTTTGGTGGAGGAGGGATAAACAGTACAGTTTGGTGGAGGAGTGATAAACAGTAGAGTTTGGTGGAGGAGAGATAAACAGTACAGTTTGGTGGAGGAGAGATAAACAGTACAGTTTGGTGGAGGAGGGATAAACAGTACAGTTTGGTGGAGGAGAGATAAACAGTACAGTTTGGTGGAGGAGAGATAAACAGTACAGTTTGGTGGAGGAGAGATAAACAGTAGAGTTTGGTGGAGGAGTGATAAACAGTAGAGTTTGGTGGAGGAGGGATAAACAGTAGAGTTTGGCGGAGGAGAGATAAACAGTAGAGTTTGGTGGAGGAGAGATAAACAGTACAGTTTGGTGGAGGAGAGATAAACAGTAGAGTTTGGTGGAGGAGAGATAAACAGTAGAGTTTGGTGGAGGAGGGATAAACAGTAGAGTTTGGTGGAGGAGAGATAAACAGTAGAGTTTGGTGGAGGAGTGATAAACAGTAGAGTTTGGTGGAGGAGAGATAAACAGTACAGTTTGGTGGAGGAGGGATAAACAGTACAGTTTGGTGGAGGAGGGATAAACAGTACAGTTTGGTGGAGGAGAGATAAACAGTAGAGTTTGGTGGAGGAGGGATGATGGGCTGGGCTGTTTTTCAGGGTTTGGGCTCTCAGTTCCAGTGAAGGGTGATGTTGATGCTGCAGCACAAAGACATTTTACACAGTTATCTGCTTCCAGCTATGTGGCAGCAGTTTGGGGAAGAGCCTTTCCTGTTCCAGCATGACTGAGCCCCTGTGCACAAAGCAGCTCCATAAAGACATGGAGTGACCAGTTTGGTGTGGAGGAACTCCAGTGGCCCTCACAGAGCCCTGACCTCCACTGAACAACTTTGGGATGAACTGGAACGTCAATTGTGAGCCAGGTCCTCTTGTCCAACATCAGTGTCTGACCTCACATGCTTTTTTGACTGAACAGACACAAATTTCTACAGACACACAAGTCTTGTGGAAGGCTTCCCAGAAGAGGGGAGACTTTTAATTTAAGGTATCAATAAATTTAAGGTGGCAATGAATTTATGGTGGCATGGGTTGAAGGTATCAGAGGCATTAAGTGGTTTTATGGTAGCAGTGTAATTGAGGTGATAACGAATTTGAGGTAGCAGGAGATTTAAAGTGGCAGTAAATTTAAGCCATCAGTAAATTTAAGGTGGCAGTGCATTTAAGGTAGCAGGAGATTTAAGGTGGCACTGGATGTAAGGAAGCAGTGGATTTAAGATAAATATATTTAGTAGCATTGGAACCACCTAGCAACACATTAGCAACAACGTGGGACACCATAGCAAGCACCTAGCAACAGCTTACCAACCACCTTGGATGCCATAGCAACCACATGGGCACAAATCCCACAGACACTCTCCAAACTCTTGTAGAAGCTTCCCAGAAGAGTGGAAGCTGGTAGAGCTGCAAAGGGGGACCAACTCCATATCAGTGCCTATGGGTTTGGAACGGGACGTCCACTAAGCTCATATAGGAGTGTAATTTTGGCCGCAGTGTGTGGCTGTTTGGTACCGCAGTGTTTCTGTGGTCTGCTGTGAAGACTTTAGGAGAGCGTAAGGCTGGATGGGTTTATAACCTCCTCACTGACTTTATCTTCTCTCATTTATCCACACTCTTCACGCTGCCGGGGCTTTTTCCACCGCAGCTGTTCACAGCGGCTCCTCTAACTCCATTAGAACTCCGAAAACAATGAGGGAACACCGGCGTGAGCGACGACTAGACAAATCAACCAGCAGCACAGAGGCAGAGAGAGAGAGGGAGAGAGAGAGAGAGAGAGAGGGAGAGGGAGTGAGAGAGAGAGGGAGAGGGAGGGTGAGACAGAGAGAGAGAGAGAGATAGAGAGATAGAGAGAGAGAGAGTGAGACAGAGAGAGAGACAGAGAGAGAGAGAGAGATAGAGAGATAGAGAGAGAGAGAGTGAGACAGAGAGAGAGACAGAGAGAGAGAGAGTGAGACAGAGAGAGAGACAGAGGGAGAGAGATAGAGAGCGACAGAGAGAGAGAGACAGAAAGAAAGAGAGAGAGAGACAGAAAGAAAGAGAGAGAGACAGAGAGAGAGACAGAAAGAGAGACAGAGAGAGAGAGATAGAGAGAGAGAGAGTGAGACAGAGAGAGAGACAGAGAGAGAGAGAGTGAGACAGAGAGAGAGACAGAGAGAGAGAGAGAGAGGGAGAGAGATAGAGAGCGACAGAGAGAGAGAGACAGAGAGAGAGACAGAAAGAAAGAGAGAGAGACAGAGAGAGAGATAGAGAGACAGAGAGAGAGACAGAGATAGAGAGATAGAGAGAGAGAGAGTGAGACAGAGAGAGAGACAGAGAGAGAGAGAGTGAGACAGAGAGAGAGACAGAGGGAGAGAGATAGAGAGCGACAGAGAGAGAGAGACAGAAAGAAAGAGAGAGAGAGACAGAAAGAAAGAGAGAGAGACAGAGAGAGAGACAGAAAGAGAGACAGAGAGAGAGATAGAGAGAGACAGAGAGAGAGAGAGAGGAAATTGCTTTTTAATGTTACATATAAAAGTGAAATATTCCTCCCCCAGATTTGCTCTCCTGGATAAATTATGAGAGCGGTAATAACCGGCAGGTATAACGAGCAGCTGCGAGAAATCAAAACAGAAAAGTTAACTTCTCAACACTGCGCTGGACCTTAAGTCCAGTCTTCGGGCCAAATTACGAGGTGGGTCAGCTTGATGGGCCCGAGTCATTAAAATTCAGCTGTGTTTTAATGGTTTAAATAAATAAAAAAAGAAGAAAAGAAAAGAGTGAGCCGTCACAGCTGCATAATTACAGCCGTCCCCTACGGCAGCGAGGCCGGCGGAACCTCGGCGAGGAGGCCGGAACAAATCGGAGGGTGTGAAATGAGGGGTCGGCTGACCGCTGCGTCTCATTTACACCGCTGCAAGCTTGGAAGGTCACATGTCTTGTCATAAAGGCTGTCCAGTTTCAAAGGCACGCAGAGGATCCTTGAAAGGCAGCTGGGAAATGCATCCTTCTTCCGACAGAATTCCGATGATACACTGACCTACTGTCCTCAGCGCTGAGCCTCTGTGGCTCAAGCTGCCATGAACATGGAGCAGAGCCAGTTCGGAGGGAGTGTGCGGGGACCCCCTTTGTTGTGAAAATGGGTTCCAGTTTACCTTATAAAATGCTGTAAAGGACATCAGTCACATGACCGTTTTATGGACAACAGCTATATTTTAGTGTTACTGTTTAAACCGTCTGTAAGTCAGTTTCACCCACTACAGTTAAAGTACGTAGGTGTAACAGAGTTAATATTAGCAAAGACGCCGAACGACGAAATCACTTCTCTCAGAACAAAACCTCACATCTCCACTTTTGTCATTTTTCAGTTTTTGACATTATTTAAAAATGCCTGTTTGCATTTACAGTTTGAGTACATTTCATGATGAATGGGCCAAAGGGAAATGGACCAAAATTACTTGGACAAAATTTTGGTTCCATTGACTTAAACTTGCAGATCAACAAACACTCCAAATGATTCCCAATTAGTAAAAATAGAAGGTGGGTGTTTCTAATAAAGTGGCCAGTTAGTGGAAGCACAAAGCAGGTGTTTCTAATAAAGTGGCCAGTTAGTGGAAGTACATGAAGGTAGGTGTTTCTAATAAAGTGGCCGTTTAGTGGAAGTACAAGGTGAATGTTTCTAATAAAGTGGCCAGTTAGTGGAAGCACATGAAGGTAGGTGTTTCTAATAAAGTGGCCAGTTAGTGGAAGTACAAGGTAGCTGTTTCTAATAAAGTGGCCAGTTAGTGGAAGTAAAAGGTGGTTGTTTCTAATAAATTGGCCAGTTAGTGGAAGCACAAGGTATGTGTTTCTAATAACGTGGCCAGTTAGTGGAAGTACAAGGGTGGTGTTTCTAATAAAGTGGCCAGTAAGAAGAACTACAAGGGTGGTGTTTCTAATAAAGTGGCCAGTTAGTGGAAGTACAAGGGTGGTGTTTCTAATAAAGTGGCCAGTAAGAAGAACTACAAGGGTGGTGTTTCTAATAAAGTGGCCAGTTAGTGGAAGTACAAGGGTGGTGTTTCTAATAAAGTGGCCAGTTAGTGAAAGTACAAGGTGGGTGTTTCTAATAAAGTGGCCAGTAAGAAGAACTACAAGGCAGGTGTTTCTAATATAGTGGCCAGTAAGAAGAACTACAAGGCAGGTGTTTCTAATAAAGTGGCCAGTTAGTGGAAGTACAAGGGTGGTGTTTCTAATAAAGTGGCCAGTAAGAAGAACTACAAGGTAAATGTACTATAATCTCTATATAGTTATATGGAAAGTGCTGTCAGTGTCAGTCGACTCAGTTCTCCCTAAAGCTTGTTGTTGTTTGTTTTTGTCGCAGTACCGTCTGAGTGTGTTTAGCGATGTAGCGCTAATGCTAGATCATTTGTTGGTCGTAGTTTCCAAAGCCTCAGTGTGTTTGCATTAGCATTAACTATTAGCATAGAGGAAAAGGAACAGATTGTTTTTGTCTTTCTGGATCAGATGTAATGTAGTACAGTTACTCAGATGGCTTTACGGATCAGGAGGACGTCGTTCTTCACCGGTTCCTCTTCTTACTAAACCTTCATCTATATTTAAATCAGACCGAAGGAGGGTAAGAGTTCAGCGCAGCCACAGCCTCATTAAACCGCCCAGGAGTGAGAGAGTGGGAGAGAGAGAGAGAGAGAGAGAGAGAGAGAGAGAGAGAGGTGAAAGTCTGCCATCTGACCTCAATGTCTTACTCTGAGAAAGTGCAGATGACAGCGCATTCATCCTTCTTCAAAAAAGCAGAATGAAGACTTCTGGGTAATCGACAACCGGCACAAACTGTTCTAGTCAAGTAATGAAAAAGTTATGACACGGTATTCACAACCGGCCACTTTATCAGAAACATCTCCCAGCCTGAGAAATGTCTGTCCAAATCTGAATGGATGTGAACAGATCATCCAGTGCAGAGTCCGAAACTGACCCGAGCTGGTCCTTCATCACCCAACACGCTGAATAAAACCTGAGAGAACAGCCCAGTTACTGTTTAGTGACAACACTAGTGTCATTACAGCACGGATAAATAAAACATAACAATATAAACAATATGCAATCCAATAAAGTGGCCAGTTAGTGGAAGCACAAGGTGAGTGTTTCTAATAAAGTGGCCAGTTAGTGGAAGCACAAGGTGGGTGTTTCTAATAAAGTGGCCAGTTAGTGGGAGCACAAGGTGGGTGTTTCTAATAAAGTGGCCAGTTAGTGGGAGCACAAGGTGGGTGTTTCTAATAAAGTGGCCAGTTAGTGGAAGCACAAGGTGGGCGTTTCTAATAAAGTGGCCAGTTAGTGGAAGCACAAGGTGGGCGTTTCCAATAAAGTGGCCAGTTAGTGAAAGCACAAGGTGGGCGTTTCCAATAAAGTGGCCAGTTAGTGGAAGCACAAGGCAGGTGTTTCTAATAAAGTGGCCAGTTAGTGGAAGCACAAGGCAGGTGTTTCTAATAAAGTGGCCAGTTACTGGAGGCACAAGGTAGGTTTTTTTAATAAGGTGGCCAGTTAGTGCCTCTAATAAAACGGTCACTGTAACATCTGGACTTTATCTTCTGGGCTGCTTTATCTGCCATTCTGGACGCGCCGTTTCCAGTGTTTGTAGTTTTACTGCTCTGAAGCCCCAACGCTGTCATGTTTTATTACTGAACATAGTTAGCTGGCTGGCTAATCTAATAGCTGCTCTGACCCTGCGGTCAGTCTGGACAGATATGACCCTTCACTCTCTGTCCGGCTTCATTGAGAGGTCCGCAGACAGAGATAAAGTGAAGACTTAATGGTGCAGCAGCTCATCCATCACTACCAGCTGTTCTGAGAGCGCTAGCAGAGTGAGGCCATTGGCCGTATGGCTGTTTTGTCTTTGCTGGGCTTTGGGCTCGTTATGTTAGTTTGACTGGTTTTGTTGTAACACAGTTGCCTTTGGCAAGTAGTTTTAGGCGACTGGTGACCATTTAATGACCTCCCGTTGGTTACGTTTTAACATGTGATGATAATTAAAACAACAAAATGTGATGGTTTTACGGGAGGGAAATGCATCCAAAAACAGATATTATAATCAAAACCATAATTATAGATTTTTTCTGAGGCTGTTCGGTCTGATGGTGTTAGGTCTTATGTTCAGTTACACCAGATCTGAGCCATGACAGTTTTCCAGAGACTCGAAGTCGTTTAGGCCGAGGAATGATGCTGTTCTGACTCTGAGGTCTGAGGATGTCCTAAAATGTGCCCCATTTTATTTATTATCACCCACCCCTAGTTCTTCAGTGATATGAAGCTGAAGTCAGATATTCACCTGATTCTTGTTCAAATTTTCCCGTTCCACCTTAAATGGAGCAGCAGTTCTGACGCCAAAATGTAACTGCTGTACCATTTAAGGTGGAACGGGAAATTTAGCTACTGAGACGTCAGCACTACTAGTGATTTTCTATACTTGTTATGAAGAAAAGGACCATAATACACTGAAACTACATTAAACTAAGATAATACAGTGTTTATTGTAATTTTTAACAGAGAAAATTCTCACATTTGTGGGTTTCTTTGGTCTCTTGTTCTCCATCTTACCGGTTTTTCTTTTTTTCTCATAACTCTCTGTTTGGAGTCTCTGAAAAACCTCCGTTTGGAGGGTCATGTAGAAAAAAGCAGAGGGAAGAAAGAACAAACCAGCTGACGTGCAGAGATTATTAACTCATCATACCTGTCCTGTGTTTACTCATTCACAGCTCTACAGCAGTGAACTGAGATGATCTTCATCACTGCTTACTGTACAGGAGCCTCGAACAGCTAAAGAGCTGAATAACAGCTCTGATGTTTATCCTTCAGAATTCTCCATAGTATCTGTCACACACTGAAAAAAGACTCGACTCAAATTTGTACATCAGTTCCACATTAATTAAATATGTTACATCAACACAGTGTTTTCCTTCAGTTTACACATTTTTGGCCAGAGCTGAGTTGATGTCGTTATGTATTCATGCGGACCTGACGTACACACTTCACTCAGGTAAATTCAGCATTCTTCTTTCAGTGTTTTAAAGCCAGAGGAAACCTAAATGTTTTCTTTCTGAGTGGTTAATCTTGCTCTTTCTGGGCCACAATATACATGTACAAAGTATGAATGAATAATGTTCCAGTTCCCAATAAATAATGATAAATTTCACCAAAATTCTCCTCTTTTAGTGTAAACTGGGTGATTGTAATTTTAGGCAGTGCTTACGTAAGCAGTATCCTTACCAATCACAAGGCTGATGATCCCCTTCCCTCAACTACCAAGCAAAAGCTAATGACCAATCAAAAGCTAACCACTGAGTGAAAGATAAACACCAAAGTGAAAGCTAACCACCAAGTGAAAGCTAACCGCCAAAGTGAAAGCTAACCACCAAGCAAAAGCTAACTACCAAAGTGAAAGCTAACCACCAAGCAAAAGCTAACCACCAAAGTGAAAGCTAACCACCAAGCGAGAGCTAACCACTAAGGTGAAAGCTATCCACAAAGCAAAAGCTAACCACCAAAGTGAAAGCTAACCACCAAAGTGAAAGCTAACCACCAAGCGAAAGCTAACCACCAAAGCAAAGGTAACCACCAAGCAAAAGCTTACTACCAAAGTGAAAGCTAACCACCAAAGTGAAAGCTAACCACCAAAGTAAAAGCTAACCACCAAGCGAAAGATAAACACCAAAGTGAAAGCTAACCACCAAAGCAAAAGCTAACCACCAAAGCGAAAGCTAACCACCAAAGTAAAAACTAACTACCAAAGTGAAAGCTAACCACCAAAGTAAAAGCTAACCACCAAGCGAAAGATAAACACCAAAGTGAAAGCTAACCACCAAGCGAAAGATAAACACCAAAGTGAAAGCTAACCACCAAAGCGAAAGCTAACCACCAAAGTGAAAGCTAACCACCAAGAGAAAGCTAACCACCAAGCACAAGCTAACCACCAAAGTGAAAGCTAACCACCAAAGTGAAAGCTAACCACCAAGCGAAAGATAACCACCAAGTGAAAGCTAACCACCAAAGCGAAAGCTAATCAAGCATAATTGAGCTGCTAAACTTATCTGTCGTTCTGTGATCCATTCATTCATCTGTTTCTTCATTCAGCCAGCCAGTCCAGTGTTTCCTGGATGCAGATCCAGCAGTAAGCGAACAAGAGCCTCAAACCTTCCTGGATGTTTAATATAACACCTAATTTTAGTGTCATACAAACATTACTCATGCATATCGTGCATATATTATGATCTTTACTCGTACGTGTAGAAAGAAGAATTCAATTTACAGAAATTCACTTTTGTGCCTATTACATTGTAATAACTGCATTATAAATAATAAACAAGCATTAACATGGGAGCCCTTAAACCTCTGCACCACTGATTATGATTAGAGCAGGTTTGGGACTATAATGTTTACTATGAAGCCTGTGTAGTTTATAATTGAGTTAACGATGCTGACGTCTCCTCTAACGAGCGGTCTGTACCCAGTGTGGTCTGGAGGACTAATTTCCAGCTAATTCTATTCCGGATAATTCTATTGGTCAGTGCGTGTGTGTCCCACTGGGTGGATGAGTGTGTGTCCCGCTGGGCGGATGAGTTTGTGTCTGCGGTCCAGACGTAAACAAGGCTGACCCTGACTGTCGAAACATCCTCCACAGCGCAGATCCTCGAGGGAATCACACCATCAGGCCTGCTGACCTCTCTTCATCTGCATTTCTCTCTTTCTGAGTGGACGCTGTGAAAGAAGTGTGTAAGATGTGGTCAGAGTTCTCGGCGGAAGCTTGTTAAGAACCCGTTGTACGTCTGGAAATGGTGTTCCAGCCTCACAGCGTGATTAGCAGTATCTGTGAGCACTAATATATCCCGCTAATGGCTCTCTGACCGTATCACTCTCGGCTTTCTGTGTAACCCAGCAACGTCCAAAGGCAGCTAGTGATCAACACAGTTACGTAACCACCCTGTCCTACTGCTGAACACACAGTAGTTATTTTACACAGTGAGGTTTTGATGTTACCTGAGAGTGAAGAGGTGAATTATTCCAGTGTACAGTTCACCTGAAGCTCAGAGTCGGGCGTGGCAGAGTCACACTGGACTACCTGTCCTATTTCAGAGAGTCCGGTGGGTTTCATCGCTCAATGTGCCCAAATAACGGCTGATTTAACAGGAAGGGGTGAGCATACTGAACAGCCAATCACAAGCCCCTGTTTTTGTTAATTAAACTGTAATAACATAACTACAGCAGGCTTCTACTGAAAGCTCTTATCTAACCTCACTGTGAACGACTCATCAGCATGCTAGCCAGCTAACGTTAACACACCGCTAGTCAGTGGACTAACGAGGCTTGGTCCAGCCTGGAGCTCAACCTGCAGGCCTGAGGATGGATGTCAGTCGCTTGTTTCACTGGAACATCAACAGCTGGAACAATATGAGTGTGTTTAAGGCATTAATAATGGATTCCAGAGCCTCTGGACTGATCTACAGACTATCAATATTTCAACCTCAATTAAACTCCCTCTCTAAATATTTCATCTCTCTCTGTTTATCTCTCTCTCTCACTCTCTCTCTCTCTCTCTCTTTTTATCTCTCTCTGTTTATCTCTCTCTCTCTCTCTCTCTCTCTCTCTCTTGCTCTCTCTCTCACTCCCTGTTTCTCTTTCTCTCTTTTTTTCCTTTCTCTCTGTTTATCTCTCTCTCTTTTTCTCTCTCTTGCTCTCTCTCTCTGTTTATCTCTCTCTCTCTGTTTATCTCTCTCTGTTTATCTCTCTCTCTCTCTCTCTCTCTCTCTCTCTCTCTCTCTCTCTCTCTCTCATATACACACACACACAGCCTGCCATTCCAAAGTTCACAGTCATTTACCTAATCAGTGTTAATTGATATTTTATCTGTACTTACAATAATAACTTAATGTACTAACAACTTTTACAGTATATATTTGTGTATGAAATGACCAGAAATATTTTAAATTCTATTCAATATTTCACTGAACTTCATTTTGGATGGTAGTTTTATTAGAACTTCATTCTGGATTTTATTATAATTTCTTTCTCTGAGTGTGAATAAGTCACACATTCTCTACAGAGACACAGAGACACTGCTGCATATTTAATGCACAATCACTGTTTATTTACTGAATCTAACATCGTGGGGAAAATATGAAACATATGTCGTGTTCTGTGCAGAAGTTCTGTCAGATTTCATGCTGTATGTTGTAATTTTGCTCTGCAGTGTGAGGTGAAGCTCCGTGTGGAGGAGAGCTCTCTGTACAGGATGCGTTCTCTCACTTTCACTGGTTTACAGGTGTCGACTCTTCATTTGTTGCTGAAATGATAAAATGATGAGAAACAGACGGCAAAGCGATGCAAATCAGCCGTGGAGTGAAGGGGGGGGTCCTGATGCTGCATCGCCGTGGAAACGGCTCTCCTGCTGAGGAAATAACGCAGCTTGAGTTTTCAGAACCTACACACACACACACACACACACACACACACACACACACACACACTCCTGCTGTGGAGTGTTTACATAAACTCAAAGAGAGAGAGAGAGAGAGAGAGTAAAAGAAGGAATACATGCACAAACAATACGAACAAGAAATACATACAGAAAAGTATACAGATATTTTTCTAAATACTTTTTCTTAAAGAATGCAGGAGGCGGAGCTGTGAACCACACTCTTAAAGAAGATGGCCCTTCAAGGGTTCTTTAGTAAAGAGAGTGGTTCTATATGACCCTATGAACACTCAAGAACCCTTATCATGCTCAAATGGCTCTTTGCATAGTGAAATGGATGATGGAGAATGTATTGTTTTTGAAAATGGTTCTATAAAGCACCAAAAGGGGTTCCGTTATTGTCTGTTATGTTTACAAGTTGGACATCGTAACTATAGCAGAACTGCTTTTGGTGCTATACAGAACCACATAGAACACACAGAAGGTTGTGGTACCTTTATGGTCTTCCAGCTTCCAGTCTGCCCAGCTAGCAGGGAACCTTCCCATAACTTTGGCTAATGTTACCTACACGTTCTAATAATGTTTAAAGAACACCTTTTAATTTAACGGTCAAAGTACATTTAAAGATGTTTAACATTTCAAATAATGCTCCTATAAGGTTACGTGTTAACTAAGGCACTGCGACATTCGGAGGATGCTTTAAGGACGTTGTCAGGGCAACAGATTATGTTACCTGATGGTGTGTTTAGGGAACGTTCCCAGAAGAACATTCTCACTGAAAACATTAATAAAACATGTGTGTAATATTCCCAAAACAACAGATTTCTAGCTGGGTCGTACCCCTGAGCATTGGTGGACTGATTGTGGAACTGTGTCAAGGATCACAGGGGAACCTTAAGGGGACACTGCTTATTAGAAACAGCATCAACCTTGGGAATCACCAACCACCACCAGCACTACGGCCCTGTCATCGTACCATCCACCTTGATCTCATGGACTAGACCTCATGAAAGTACAAACTGGTGAGATGGATCTAACTGACCCTGGATAAAGACTCCCGTGGGTTAAAGACTGTGTTTATGGACGTTTTCTGGGTTTATATTGTACATCCCAATAATACATGCTTGGCGTACACTGTGTTTGTGTGTGGGTACGTCTGGGCGGCGAATACGACCTGCTGGCTGTGGACCCTAACTCACCGTTTGTTAGTGGCTGTGTGGGGTGTGTTAGCAGCACCGCTACAAGTCCTGTAGTTTGCAACTAAACCTGATTAACAGTGACGGCAGCAGCTGGACTCAGGCGGAATCAGCCTTAGTTCTGCTGTCATTAAAATCTCCATCGATTTCTGCTCAGCAGAGTAAAAGCTCTGACAGAAAACAAGTCGTGAAATCACGTTTCAGTTCCCACGGAGACACACAGTGGTGTTCGCTTCATATAGGGAGTGGTTCTTTCTTCCCTCACTTATTTATTAGAGAAGAAACTGGGTGTTTATTTGATGAATAATTTAAAGGAAACTCATTTGTCTGTATCAGATTTCCAAGACTGTTGTTTACATGATACGAGCTCAGATGATGCAAATACTGAACAGATGACTCTGCCTGATACTCATCTCTTCTAGCCTCAAACTCTGATTCTAATCTCATTAGGGGCCCATTAACTCTTACAGGTTGACATCAAAGGATATTGTAGATAAAGGATATATCGGGAACAGCACGTGCTAGAGACCTTGCCCGGGGGGGTAGCTTTGTTGTGTTGACAAGTCAGTAACACAGCCTCTGATGGCTGACAAATCAGGAACACGGCCTCTGATTGGTCAATAAGTCAGGAACACAGCCTTGGATTGGTCAACAGATTCGACCCAAGGCATCAGTGAATAACTAACAGCTGTGCTAATAACAACAATAACCATGGATAACAAGTCAGGAACCCAGCCTCTGATTGCTCAACAAGGCAGGAACACAGCTTCTGATTGGTCGACAAGTCAGGAACACAGCCTCTGTTTGGTCAACAAGTCATGAACACAGCCTCTGTTTGGTCAACAAGTCATGAACACAGGCTCTAATGGTTAACATGTCAGAAACACAGCTTCTGATTGGTCAAGAAGTGAGGAACACAGCATTTAATTAGTCAACAATTCAGGAAAACAGCCTCTGATCAGTTGACAAGTGAGGAACACAGCCTCTGCTTGGTCGACAAGTCAGGAACACAGGCACGGATTGGTCAACCAGTCAAGAACGTAATCTCTGATTGGTCAATAAGTCAGAAACACAGCCTCTGATTAGTCAACAAGTCAGGACAACAGCCTCTGACTGGTCAACAAGTCAGGAAGACAGCCTTCAATTGGTCAGCAAGTCAGGAACTCAGCCTCTGATTAGTTGAATAGTCTGTACTGTGTTCTTATAGCGGCCGGTCTGTACGGCCAGGCTGCGTTCACTGAGTCTGCGCTGTGTTCTTATAGCGGCCGGTCTGTACGGCCAGGCTGCGTTCACTGAGTCTGTGCACTGTTCTTATAGCGGCCGGTCTGTACGGTCAGGCTGCGCTCGCTGAGTCTGCGCTGTGTTCTTATAGCGGCCGGTCTGTACAGTCAGGCTGCGCTCGCTGAGTCTGCGCTGTGTTCTTATAGCGGCCGGTCTGTACAGTCAGGCTGCGCTCGCTGAGTCTGTGCTGTGTTCTTATAGCGGCCGGTCTGTACGGCCAGGCTGCGCTCGCTGAGTCTATGCAGTGTTCTCATTGTGGCCGGTCTGTACGGTCAGGCTGCGTTCGCTGAGTCTATGCTGTGTTCTTATAGCGGCCGGTCTGTACGGCCAGGCTGCGTTCGCTGAGTCTATGCTGTGTTCTTATAGCGGCCGGTCTGTACGGCCAGGCTGAGTTCGCTGAGTCTGTGCTGCGTTCTCATTGCGGCCGGTCTGTACGGTCAGGCTGCGTTCGCTGAGTCTGCGCTGTGTTCTTATAGCGGCCGGTCTGTATGGCCAGGTTGCATTCGCTGAGTCTGCGCTGCATTCTCATTGTGGCCGGTTTGTACGGCCAGGCTGCGTTCGCCAAGTCTGCGCTGTGTTCTTATAGCGGCCGGTTTGTACGGCCAGGCTGCGTTCGCCAAGTCTGCGCTGTGTTCTTATAGCGGCCGGTTTGTACGGCCAGGCTGCGTTCGCCAAGTCTGCGCTGTGTTCTTATAGCGGCCGGTCTGTAAGGTCAGGCTGCGTTTGCTGAGTCTGTGCTGTGTTCTTATAGTGGCCGGTCTGTACGGCCAGGCTGCGTTCGCCAAGTCTGCGCTGTGTTCTTATAGCGGCCGGTCTGTACAGCCAGGCTGCGTTCACTGAGTCTACACTGTGTTCTTATAGCGGCCGGTCTGTACAGCCAGGCTGCGTTCACTGAGTCTACGCAGTGTTCTTATAGCGGCCGGTCTGTATGGTCAGGCTGCGTTCGCTGAGTCTGTGCTGTGTTCTTATAGCGGCCGGTCTGTACAGCCGTCTGTACGGTTCGCTGAGTCTGTGCTGTGTTCTTATAGCGGCCGGTCTGTACGGCCAGGCTGTGTTCGCCGAGTCTCTGCTGTGTTCTTATAGCGGCCGGTCTGTACGGCCAGGCTGTGTTCGCCGAGTCTATGCTGTGTTCTTATAGCGGCCGGTCTGTACGGCCAGGCTGCGTTCGCTGAGTCTGCGCTGTGTTCTTATAGCGGCCGGTCTGTACGGCCAGGCTGTGTTCACTGAGTCTGCGCTGTGTTCTTATAGCGGCCGGTCTGTACGGCCAGGCTGCGTTCGCTGAGTCTATGCTGTGTTTTTATAGCGGCCGGTCTGTACGGCCAGGCTGCATTCGCTGAGTCTATGCTGCGTTTTTATAGCGGCCGGTCTGTACGGCCAGGCTGCATTCGCTGAGTCTGTGCTGCGTTCTCATTGCGGCCGGTCTGTACGGTCAGGCTGCGTTCGCTGAGTCTGCGCTGTGTTCTTATAGCGGCCGGTCTGTACGGCCAGGCTGCGTTCACTGAGTCTGTGCAGTGTTCTTATTGCGGCCGGTCTGTAAGGCCAGGCTGCGTTCGCTGAGTCTGCGCTGTGTTCTTATAGCGGCCGGTCTGTAAGGTCAGGCTGCGTTTGCTGAGTCTGCGCTGTGTTCTTATAGCGGCCGGTTTGTACGGCCAGGCTGCGTTCGCCAAGTCTGCGCTGTGTTCTTATAGCGGCCGGTTTGTACGGCCAGGCTGCGTTCGCCAAGTCTGCGCTGTGTTCTTATAGCGGCCGGTCTGTAAGGTCAGGCTGCGTTTGCTGAGTCTGTGCTGTGTTCTTATAGTGGCCGGTCTGTACGGCCAGGCTGCGTTCGCCAAGTCTGCGCTGTGTTCTTATAGCGGCCGGTCTGTACAGCCAGGCTGCGTTCACTGAGTCTACACTGTGTTCTTATAGCGGCCGGTCTGTACAGCCAGGCTGCGTTCACTGAGTCTACGCAGTGTTCTTATAGCGGCCGGTCTGTATGGTCAGGCTGCGTTCGCTGAGTCTGTGCTGTGTTCTTATAGCGGCCGGTCTGTACAGCCGTCTGTACGGTTCGCTGAGTCTGTGCTGTGTTCTTATAGCGGCCGGTCTGTACGGCCAGGCTGTGTTCGCCGAGTCTCTGCTGTGTTCTTATAGCGGCCGGTCTGTACGGCCAGGCTGCGTTCGCTGAGTCTGCGCTGTGTTCTTATAGCGGCCGGTCTGTACGGCCAGGCTGCGTTCACTGAGTCTGCGCTGTGTTCTTATAGCGGCCGGTCTGTACGGCCAGGCTGCGTTCGCTGAGTCTATGCTGTGTTTTTATAGCGGCCGGTCTGTACGGCCAGGCTGCATTCGCTGAGTCTATGCTGCGTTTTTATAGCGGCCGGTCTGTACGGCCAGGCTGCATTCGCTGAGTCTGTGCTGCGTTCTCATTGCGGCCGGTCTGTACGGTCAGGCTGCGTTCGCTGAGTCTGCGCTGTGTTCTTATAGCGGCCGGTCTGTACGGCCAGGCTGCGTTCACTGAGTCTGTGCAGTGTTCTTATTGCGGCCGGTCTGTAAGGCCAGGCTGCGTTCGCTGAGTCTGCGCTGTGTTCTTATAGCGGCCGGTCTGTAAGGTCAGGCTGCGTTTGCTGAGTCTGCGCTGTGTTCTTATAGCGGCCGGTTTGTACGGCCAGGCTGCGTTCGCCAAGTCTGCGCTGTGTTCTTATAGCGGCCGGTTTGTACGGCCAGGCTGCGTTCGCCAAGTCTGCGCTGTGTTCTTATAGCGGCCGGTCTGTAAGGTCAGGCTGCGTTTGCTGAGTCTGTGCTGTGTTCTTATAGTGGCCGGTCTGTACGGCCAGGCTGCGTTCGCCAAGTCTGCGCTGTGTTCTTATAGCGGCCGGTCTGTACAGCCAGGCTGCGTTCACTGAGTCTACACTGTGTTCTTATAGCGGCCGGTCTGTACAGCCAGGCTGCGTTCACTGAGTCTACGCAGTGTTCTTATAGCGGCCGGTCTGTATGGTCAGGCTGCGTTCGCTGAGTCTGTGCTGTGTTCTTATAGCGGCCGGTCTGTACAGCCGTCTGTACGGTTCGCTGAGTCTGTGCTGTGTTCTTATAGCGGCCGGTCTGTACGGCCAGGCTGTGTTCGCCGAGTCTCTGCTGTGTTCTTATAGCGGCCGGTCTGTACGGCCAGGCTGCGTTCGCTGAGTCTGCGCTGTGTTCTTATAGCGGCCGGTCTGTACGGCCAGGCTGCGTTCACTGAGTCTGCGCTGTGTTCTTATAGCGGCCGGTCTGTACGGCCAGGCTGCGTTCGCTGAGTCTATGCTGTGTTTTTATAGCGGCCGGTCTGTACGGCCAGGCTGCATTCGCTGAGTCTGTGCTGCGTTCTCATTGCGGCCGGTCTGTACGGTCAGGCTGCGTTCGCTGAGTCTGCGCTGTGTTCTTATAGCGGCCGGTCTGTACGGCCAGGCTGCGTTCACTGAGTCTGTGCAGTGTTCTTATTGCGGCCGGTCTGTAAGGCCAGGCTGCGTTCGCTGAGTCTGCGCTGTGTTCTTATAGCGGCCGGTCTGTAAGGCCAGGCTGCGTTCGCCAAGTCTGCGCTGTGTTCTTATAGCGGCCGGTCTGTACGGCCAGGCTGCGCTCGCTGAGTCTATGCAGTGTTCTCATTGCGGCCGGTCTGTACGGCCAGGCTGCGTTCGCTGAGTCTGCGCTGCGGTCTCATTGCGGCCGGTCTGTACGGCCAGGCTGCGTTCGCTGAGTCTGTATTTTGCTTTGAAAACATTGCTCTTAAATTCAGTGTGCATAATTTCTGCTGGGTGACCCTGTGGTCAAAATATTGATTTTAAAGTGACCCCCATACATCACTGCCATACTCTCCTCTCTCTCTCTCACTTGTTTCTCCCTCTCTCTCTCTCTCTCTCAGGAGCACTTCTTGGTTGACAGACAATTTGCTGCTTGGGTGCCCATCACAGAAAGAACAGCTCTGAGATAACGAGAGACACACTGAGAGAGAAAAGGGGGGGGGAGAGAGAGAGAGAGAGATGCAGAGAGAGAGAGAGAGAGAGAGAGAGATAGAGAGAGAGTATTTTTTACTGAACAGTAATAATATATTGTTGCTTTTGAAAACCTCATAACTCCTTTTTATTTGTATTGTTTTGCTGTATTTGAAACCTCCAGCTGCTGTTTACAGTGTGATCACTTCATGGTAAACGGACCAATAGAAACACTTCAAAATGACCCGTTATATTATCATAATCCAAAGTGAAGATTTTTTTTTTCTCCTGAAAAATTTCAGTTTCAGGGATCTGAGATTTTAGCAGAGATGGACGCCGGTGCGGCCGGTCGAGTCAGTGGAGATCGGTGAGCGTTCTGCTCGGCTAAGAGAACGCTCTGGAAGTGTGAGCTGAGTGAAGAAAGGATGGACTGAGGTCAGGAGAAGAGAGAGTGGACAGCAGACGGACAGAAACAGGATTTTCACTCTAATCTCCTCCTTCGGCTCTGCAGGTACAGACACCTTTCAGAGGCAGACGGACGCAGAGACTAAACACAGACTGACACAATGTCACACACACTTACCATCCCCTCAGACACACACACACACACACACACACACACACACACACACACACACACACACACTCGCTCTGCCCTGAGAGAGCTGAAATATTTAATCTTCAGACAGATTACCTCCTCCCCCGCTCCTCTTTAGAAAAAGGCCTTCCTGGGATTTCCGCTTGTGTCTGGTATCGTCTCAGAGATAAACTCTTAAACCTTCACCTCGTTTTTAAGAAAGTTTTTGGCCACTTTAATTTTCTGTCCTAATTATGTGAGCTGTGTTTAGATATAAAATCCAATATCAGCTAAAGAACTGTTTGAAGACATATTTAAAAACAAGCAAATAAGCACTTTCTTTATTGGACCTAGGTGATCTTTGGGTTGTAGTTGTGTTGTTTATTGGATCTATTTGATCTAGGGATTGTAGTGTGCCAGTTTACTGGACCTATGTGATCTCTGCAAGGCAGTGAGGGTAGGTTGTTTGACCTATTTGATCTTGGGGTTGTAGTGGTAGTTTATTGGACCTTTATGATCTCTAGATTGCACATAAGTTCGGTTAATCAGACGTGTGGGATTTCTGTATTGCAGTGAGGATAATTAATTAGCCCTGTGTGATCTGTGGATAGCAGTGAGAGTAGTTTACTGAACCTGTGTGATCTGTGGATAGCAGTGAGAGTAGTTTACTGAACCTGTGTGATCTGTGGATAGCAGTGAGAGTAGTTTTACTGAACCTGTGTGATCTGTGGATAGCAGTGAGAGTAGTTTACTGAACCTGTGTGATCTGTGGATAGCAGTGAGAGTAGTTTACTGAACCTGTGTGATCTGTGGATAGCAGTGAGAGTAGTTTACTGAACCTGTGTGATCTGTGGATAGCAGTGAGAGTAGTTTACTGAACCTGTGTGATCTGTGGATAGCAGTGAGAGTAGTTTACTGAACCTGTGTGATCTGTGGATAGCAGTGAGAGTAGTTTACTGGACCTGTGTGATCTGTGGATAGCAGTGAGAATATTTTACTGGACCTGTGTGATCTGTGGATAGCAGTGAGAGTAGTTTACTGGACCTGTGTGATCTGTGGATAGTTGTGAGAGTAGTTTACTGGACCTGTGTGATCTGTGGATAGCAGTGAGAGTAGTTTACTGGACCTGTGTGATCTGTGGATAGCAGTGAGAGTAGTTTACTGGACCTGTGTGATCTGTGGATAGCAGTGAGAGTAGTTTACTGGACCTGTGTGATCTCTCAGTTGCAGTGAGAGTAGTTTATTGAACCTGTGTGATCTGTGGATAGCAGTGAGAGTAGTTTACTGAACCTGTGTGATCTGTGGATAGCAGTGAGAGTAGTTTACTGAACCTGTGTGATCTGTGGATAGCAGTGAGAGTAGTTTACTGAACCTGTGTGATCTGTGGATAGCAGTGAGAGTAGTTTACTGAACCTGTGTGATCTGTGGATAGCAGTGAGAGTAGTTTACTGAACCTGTGTGATCTGTGGATAGCAGTGAGAGTAGTTTACTGGACCTGTGTGATCTGTGGATAGCAGTGAGAATATTTTACTGGACCTGTGTGATCTGTGGATAGCAGTGAG
This sequence comes from Colossoma macropomum, assembly GCF_904425465.1. Taxonomy (NCBI): domain Eukaryota; kingdom Metazoa; phylum Chordata; class Actinopteri; order Characiformes; family Serrasalmidae; genus Colossoma; species Colossoma macropomum. The sequence goes on along the minus strand of NW_023495965.1, from coordinate 852,824 downwards.
AATATTTTACTGGACCTGTGTGATCTGTGGATAGCAGTGAGAGTAGTTTACTGAACCTGTGTGATCTGTGGATAGCAGTGAGAGTAGTTTACTGGACCTGTGTGATCTGTGGATAGTTGTGAGAGTAGTTTACTGGACCTGTGTGATCTGTGGATAGCAGTGAGAGTAGTTTACTGGACCTGTGTGATCTGTGGATAGCAGTGAGAGTAGTTTACTGGACCTGTGTGATCTCTCAGTTGCAGTGAGAGTAGTTTATTGAACCTGTGTGGTCTCTGGACTGCAGTTGGCACTGCTGCAGCACCTCCGCAGGTAAGGATTTAATTACTATAATCCCAACTGCTGCTCAGTAACCTGGAGAACTCAGCACACCACAGCCAACAGCAGAGAGAGAGAGAGAGAGAGAGAGAGAGAGAGAGAGAGATAGAGAATGAGAAGGGGAGTATTTCCTCTCGTTAAGTGAAGTTGTTTGTCACAGCCGCCGTAATTACATGCATCACTCACCTAAATGACCTCGCCACACACTGTACATGACAAACCCTCGCACACCCCTCTCTCTCTCTGTATATATAGACACATTACACACCCCTCCCTGCTGTAGCACCTCCTCGGAGAACGTCTCCCGCATTATTGTTTTCCTTCTTGTCCAGCTTGTAAACGCTTCATGAGCTCTTTAAAACATTACCAGCATGTGAATGTCTTTAATGACCAGATCACCTTGGCAGGTTCGCTCCTATTACAGCGCCCCCCACTGAGAGAGCTGCGGTATTGGCTGATGCTTGTCACATGATTCATATTCATAATCAAGCTTGATTTCCTGTGTTAAAAATCAGTAGTGATGGGTATCGTTAGGATCGATACTGATATTTATCTATAGTCTTATTGATACTACTCTTCATAATTTGGCGCAAAGATAAAGTCGACATTAAACGATGTGAAAAGGCTGTGATCTCCCTACAGCTTTTACATTACGCTGCTTTGGGACTAAACCTCATATCTCCATTTTTTGTCTTTGTTTTCCATTTTTTTTACATAATTTGAAAAAGGCAGCTGCCCCTTTATGTTCCGTCAAATTTCCATGATGAAAAGACCGACAGAAATGGTCCAAAATGACTTGGAAATAAATATTCCTCCATTTACTTCCATTAAAAGTTAAGAACATTTCTCCTTGTCCTGCTAAGTCACCTTTTGGAGATGGGAGGTTTTCAATGTGCTGATGGAGCAGCTTGTCTTGCTTGTGTCAGATGCATTAAAGACCTATACGATAAGCTGCACTTTAAACGACAATAAAACTGAAAATTAATGAAAATTAATGTCTCACTGTTGCTGGAAGGCTGAGGAATCATCGCTACTACTACTGCAGTGATTTAATAAACAATGTAACACAACAGTTGATAACATAAGATTCAGAGAGAGAGAAAGGAGAGAGAGAGAGAGAGAGAGAGAGAGAGAGAGAGGAGAGAGAGAGAGAGAGAAAGGAGAGAGAGAGAGAGAGAGAGAAAAGGAGGGAGAGAGAGAGAGAGAAAGGAGAGAGAGAGAGAGAGAAAGGAGAGAGAGAGAGAGAGAGAGAGAAAAGGAGGGAGAGAGAGAGAGAGAGAAAGGAGAGAGAGAGTAAATAGCGAAACTATTATTCAGTGATGACCTTCCTGTATTTCAGCTCTAACAGGTGCAGTAACTCACTAAGGTGAGTCACTCAGGTAGGTGAGTGTATGTGTGTGTGAGTGTAAGTGAGTGTGTGTGTGTGTGTGAGTGAGTGAGTGAGTGTGTGTGTGTGTGTGTGTGTGTTAGTGTGTATGTTAGTGTGTGTTTGTGTGTGAGTGTGTGTGTATGTTAGTGTGTGTGTATGTTAGTGTGTGTGTATGTGTGTGTTAGTGTGTATGTGTGTTAGTGTGTGTGTCTGTGTGTGTGTGTGCGTGTGTTAGTGTGTGTGTGAGTGTGTGTGTGTGTGTTAGTGTGTGTGTGTGTGTGAGTGTGTGTGTGTATGTTAGTGTGTGTGTGTATGTGTGTGTGTCTGAGTGTGTGTGTGTGTATGTGTGTTAGTGTGTGTGTGTGTATGTTAGTGTGTGTGTATATGTGTGTGTCTGAGTGTGTGTGTTAGTGTGTGTGTGTGTGTTAGTGTGTGTGTGTGTTAGTGTGTGTGTGTATGTGTGTGTGAGTGTGTGTGTGTGTTAGTGTGTGTGTTAGTGTGTGTGTGTATGTTAGTGTGTGTGTGTTAGTGTGTGTGTGTGAGTGTGTGTGTATGTTAGTGTGTGTGTGTTAGTGTGTGTGTGTGTTAGTGTGTGTGTTAGTGTTAGTGTGTGTGTGTGTGTGTGTGTGTTAGTGTGTGTGTGTGTGTTAGTGTGTGTGTGTGTGTGAGTGTGTGTGTGTGTGTGTGTGTGTTAGTGTGTGTGTGTGTGTGTGTGAGTGTGTGTGTGTGTGTGAGTGTGTGTGTGTGTGTTAGTGTGTGTGTGTGTGTGTGAGTGTGTGTGTGTGTGTTAGTGTATGTGTGTGTGAGTGTGTGTGTGTGTGTGTGTGTTAGTGTGTGTGTGTGTCTGTGTGTGTGTGAATGTAAACGTAGGTGTGTTTTATTAGTGGTGTGTAAATCACCGCTGCTGTCGTCCTTACCCGTCACACAGACAGCTGCAGGTGTTGGGGGGTATTTTTAGCCGCAGGTGCGTTGCAGGTCACACTGACAGCAGACGGGTCAGTTTAAAAAGGCACACAGAACCAGAGAGGCCTCAAAGCTGATAATGACCTCTAACAGTCTGACCACTGACCACACTTTAGAGACGAGGGGACAGATCTGCATGGCCAACGTTTCCTTCTGTAGTTTTAGCTCTGGAGATACGAGGCTAATGTAGCTAACAGGCAGTGGTAGCTTATAGATAATCGATTAGCATAGTGCTAACTGCACACCTACATCATAATAATAATAATAATAATAATAATAATAATAATGATATATTTATTTATTTATGGTATTAACAGTAGAAGAAGAAACTATGACTATTATTACAATCTCACAAAAGATGGTTCTTCAGAGGTTCTCAAACATGACATTGTAACAGTAACAGAACCCTTTTGGTGCTATAGAGAACTATACATGATACCTTCTCCATCAATCTGAAGAACCATTTCACCATGCAGAGAACCATTTAAGTATGTAAACTGTTCTATATACACTCTTAAAACCATAAAGGGTTCTTCTATTGTTACAAGCCTGACATTGTGGCAATAGCAGAACCCTTTTTTGTGCTATATAGAACCATTACTTCTAAGAATGTAGAACTCATGGTTCTTTTTTGTCTTCTGTGTATACAAGACACAATATGCTCATAAGGAAATAAACACTGTCAAAAAAGATGGTTCTTCAAGGGTTCTTTAGTAAAGAAAATGGTTCTATATAGCACCATGAACACTTTGCATCGTTCTTCAAGATTAATGGATAATGGGCTGTAGATGGTTCTAAATAGCACCACTATTGTTACAATACAAAGAACCCTTTTTTGGTACTGTATAGAACCCTTGTTGCTAAGAATATACAAAAGTATTGGGACACCTCCACATCACCCCTGCAGGAGCTTTTATGACTCCCAGTCTAAACCCATAGGCATTAATATGGAGTTGGTCCCCCTTTCCAGCTCTAACAGCTTCCACTCTTCTGGGAAGCCTCTACAAGATGTTGGAGAGAGTCTGTGGGAATTTCTGCCCATTCATCCAGAAGAGCATTAGTGAGGTCAGACACTGATGTTGGACGAGAGGGTCTGGCTCACAATCTCCGTTCTAGATCATCCCAAAGGTGTTTGATGGGGTTGAGGTCAGGACTCTGTGAGGGCCAGTCAAGTTCTTCCACACCAAACTCATCCAGTCAGGCCTTTATGGAGCTGCTTTGTGCTCTGGGGCTCAGTCATGCTGGAACAGGAAAGGTTCTTCCCCAAACTGTTCCACAAAGTTGGAAGGAAGTTTGGAATAAAGGTCTGCAGTAGTGCGGATTCCCCTGGGACCTGCCACAATATCTTGTGGGAGCGGGCGGGAAACCAGCTGACTGCAGGCGGGGGTGGGCGGAAGCAGGCATGAAGAGAAATCCCGCAAATTAATGAACAGCCTAAATAAAGTAGAACGATCACTAAATCATATGTGTAAAAATATAAAATGATAACAGTAAAACAGTTCAAATGAATAAAGTCATTCTTGAGTAACGGATCACGTGAACAACACGCAAATTCTCAGGCCTGATTCACACATACTGCGTCTGCGTGGCGCGAGTGACGCGGAAAGTCTTGTTTTCATTTCGGCGGCCATGTTAAGTGATCAGTGCTTTCACACAGGATGCACGTGAGTGCCAGGTGCTGAACTGAAGCGTCGCGGTGTTTACAGACTAGACCAGGGGCCGTCATGCAGCAAAATACACTGAAATAAGCCATGAAAATCAATCAAAATCAATACTAGTTAAACATTCCATGCTGCAAACAGATTTCCCAGCTGGTCTACCAGACCTGAAACTTTTGCCTGATCACTCAGTCAGAAGTCTGTTGAAGATAAACAAACATACCATTCACTTTCATAATTGATATTTCTATTCAGCAGAGTGACTGAAGTGACCATTTATCCATCTGGAAACAAAATGTCTGTATGACTGTCTCACTGCTCTGCAGCTCAAACGCTGTGTGAATGAAAGGCCAGCATGGTTGAGCTGTAGCGCTCACGCTGCCGCATCACTCACGCCAGCATATGTGAATCAGGCGTTGGAGCGACGGTGGAGCCTTCAGTCCGACGGCCACAGCTGCCCGGCAAAACACCAAAAATAACCGCTCTGTGGTTTAATTCCTGCTCTGTGTTTAAATGGTGAGTACATGGCGTTTGGTGAAGTTACTCACAGTGAGTAATGTGTTTGTGAATAGACTGTGTCAGGTGTTGGTTAGTTCGCCTTGACGGAACTGTAGGCGGGAGCGGGACTAAACCTTTCGGTTGCAGGCGGGGGTGGGATGAAATCTTGCGGGGGCGGGACGGAAACTAGAGCTTCTAGTTTGAAGCTGTGCAGTTATTGATCAGCAGAGCGTTGGTAACGTTTATGCACTATGCTCCTCAGCACTCGGCGACCCACTCAGTACCTTTATGTGGTCTGACCCTGCGTTCCCACTGGCAGTGACTTTTCACCTCTTGTCACCTAAATCACCGGTGGCTCATTGCCTGTGGGTGTTTCTGAACTCAAGCGGACCGTTGGTTGCCATAGTTTCATTGACCCCAAATCAGATGCGTTCCCACTAGTATTAAATATCCTGGTATGAAGTCCTGCTTCTGTGGTTCTTTGTTTAAGGAGCCAAGATTAGGAGCCATTATTCAATCTCTAGTAGGAACAATTATCTAGCAACCATAAACAGAGTGCACTGTTCTACAGTGGTGGAGATAAAGTGCAAACTATGCTGCTCAATGCTCAATTCCTATTGGTAATCGCCAAGTCGCTTTGCTTCTTATTTGCATAAAGTTGTGGACCCACTTCGCATCGCCAACCTTCGCGCCACCTCCTGTCGCTGAAAATCGCCAGCTGTTATTGAAAAAGAATGACCTCTGTCCACTTTGTCGCGTCACGTCACTGCCGGTGTGAATGCAGGGTGACACTTCGTGGCCGAGTTGCTGTGGATCCTAAACGCTTCCACATAACAGAGGACTGAACAGTTCAAGGCTAGTGTGGTGTTAATCTGGTGTGCAGTTAGCACCATGCTACTTCATTTGCACAAGCTTCCATTGCTTGTTAGCTACATTAGCCTCAGTGCTAAGAGTAAATACACAAACTTCAGACACCAAACCGGCTACATTAAGGTGTTAAATCAGATTTTGTTTGACGAGCTGTCGCTGTAAGAGACAGCTGTGTTTAGCGCTGTGTGCTGAAGCGTTTAGCCGAACTCTGACGGCTCCATTAGCCGTGTGGATGGATGGCGCCGGCCGAAGAGGCTGCTGCCCACAGCTAGCGGGGAAACACACCGCCAGACTCGCGCAGCTCTTTCAATTACTTGCGTCATTCGTCTTGATAGCGTGGCCGGGCTGATTCCCGCAGAGCCGCGTCCGCCGCCGCTCCATCAGCGCTTAAATATTTCAGCACTGCACTCAAATCTGATTAGCATCAAGAGGAAAAAGCGAATTAGCAGAAATGCTGTGGAGAGGATCTGCACACGGACACACGGACACAGAGGAGGACTCTGGGAAAACGAGCGCTGTCGTCTGTTTTTGTTTACGTTTGTTTCTGCTGGTTCTGTTTGTTTACAGGAGAACATATTTTAAATAACACCTGCTGTTTTATCCACACGATTCAAAATGTCAACAACTCAAAACCTCATTATGATATATACTATATCAATTATGTTATATTCAATATATCATATACTATATCAATTATGTTATATTCAATATATATTCATTATGTTATATACTATATTAATTATGTTATATTCATTATATTATATTCTATATTAATTGTTATATTCATTATATTATATACTATATCAATTATGTTATATTCAATATATTTTATATTCATTATATTATCCAAACTCAGTAATTATACTTCTATTCTTTTAGTACTGATTTGATTTTCTACATCTCTATGTCTCTCACCCCTCTCTCTCTCTCTCTCTCTCTGTACAGTGTTTATAAAGGGTGGGAGGGTCCGGCTGTTTGACCGTCTGTGCCCTCTCGTCTATGAGGTGTTAGGGGTTTTTGCCGGGGGTCAGAGGTCAGCGGAGGATCGGCCGGTTCTCTCCGGAACTCTCTGAGCCGACGCTAATTGGCTCGTGTTTCTTCTCCCAACACGGAGCGCTGACAGCTGGTGGGAGGAAAAATCCTGAACACCAATTAGAGGAGAAAAAAATCAGAAACTTATCTACAGAGAGAGAGAGAGAGAGAGAGAGAGAGAGAGAGAGACAGAAAGAGAGAGAGAGTACAGAGAGAGATAGAGAGAGAGGTAGATAGAAACAGGGAGAGATGGAGAAGAAAGGGAGAGAAAAAGAGAAAAGGAGAGTGAAGAAAGAGAGACAGGAAGAGAGAGTGAAAGGGAGAGAGAGAAAATAAGAAAGACAAAGAGAGAGAGAAAGAGACCGTGAGGGAGAGATAGAGAAGAGAGATAAAGAGAAAGACTGAAAAGAGAAATTGAGAAGAAAGAGAAAGAGAGAGTGAATAGAGAGATAGAAAAAGAATGAAAGGGAGAGAGAAAAAAGACAAAGGGGGAAAGGAGAGAGAGCAAAAAAGGAGAAGGATAAAAGAAAAAGGGGGATGAGAAAGAGTAAGGAGAAAAGACGGAAAGAGGAGAGAGACAGTAAGAGACTTCAGGGAGAAAAAGAAAGAAGAAAAAAGAAGAGAAATAGAAGAGTTACAGTGATTAGAGAGAGAGAGAGAGAGAGAGAGAGAGTGAGAGAGAGAGAGATCTCAGCTGCAGTGTAACGAAGCAGAACGAGTGAGAAGCAGGAAAAACGACAGGATCCACCTCTTCAGCTCCTCACAGACACTCTGCTCACTCCTTACTGATCTATGAAGAGCTCCAATTACAGGCTTTAGCATCTACAGCTAACCAGCTAGCTGTTACTGTACGGCTACCACTGCTAGTGTGTGAGTATTTGTCTCGTTGTGGGGTCCCAGTCCCCACAGGGGGATGAAAACATGACCAGTGTGAGACTGTGGTGACCCATCGTCTGCTGCCCACGAGGAAAAGGAGGTTTCTGACCACAGAAACCTGCAGCTTTCAGTTCTGTGTTAGCTAACGCTAACGTAGCTACAGTGTGTTTGGACAGTCTCCTGCTGAAACCCATAGAAACCAGGGCCTGAACTGCGAATGAGGACGAAGCCCCCGAGAGGACGGCGCGGAGAGGAGAACCACGAGTGAGTGAGTGGGGGGCGGCACACAAGACCCGAGGCCCATCTCCGGTCCCGCGGCGAGGCCACATTAATTTGCCTTACATTTGACCCGGGCGGCTGAATTGCGGGGCGGGGCAATGAGCTCTGAGCCGAGAGGGAACGAGACCTCATTGCTCCGCCTCCTGGGGCTTCTTCCTCACTCAGAGTTCGGGTCCCGCCTTCCTGCTGACTCTCGCGCCATTGCCAGGGCCCGGGGGACGGGCGCACGGCACGGTCATCCTTTTTCAAATGCTTTTACAAAGCAATACATTTCAGTGTTTCAGTGTTTTTCTATCTGGGCAGCTTTGCTCGGTGTATGATAGCGCCCTCTGCCTGGATGGAGTAGCGCTTTAACATGAACAATGCTAATGCTAATCCAGAATGAAAACGGTCTGTGTATCTCTGTGATCTTTCATTTGAATGCTTTTTCACTCTAAAGCCGCATTGGAGCTGGATTAGTTTATCAGAGGAGGTCCGGTAATGTAATCTGGGCGTGATTTGACTGGCCGAGTCATATGGTGTCCCAGACAGTGAGCATATATCGGTCCGCTGGCTTGATAAGGTCGGCACCCCGCTGACTGATTGGCACTGCTGGTCCCCCTCGGACCACCCAGATTACTGTCCTGCAAACAAGCTCTACCTGGTTTTTAATCTCCTCAAACAGATTTTAACTGTACAGAGACTTTTATTTTAGAAAATAAACTAAGACAAATATTACAAACAAGTAAGAGAGAAAAAAATAATGACCAGGCCTGATGTAAAATGATTTTATAGAAAGTGTTGCTGACACTGAACTGGATTAAAATGATTTAATAAACTAATTTACGGAGTATAACTAAAGAAAGGAGAGATCAGTAAATTGGACTGTGAGTGGAAAATGAGTGATGAATTTGGTCTAATACTCTTTCCTGCCCAGACAATGCTGAGCAAAACACCAGTGGACCACCAGCTCTGCCAAAAGTGGCCCACCATCCTCTTACTATCAGGGATAACGGATCTGTGTAATTCATAGTGCTGGACTGCGTCATTAAGAAGACGCCGTCTCCATGTTGGTAGGTGAGCTGTAACGCTGACCAGTGTGTGAAATATCCCCTGGTAGTCTGGGGGTCCCATGTTGGCTGCTCAGATCTCGGCTCAACTTCAACACAGCGCAGCAGCCTGTGCTAGCTATAGCACACAGAGAACGTAGCGTTAGCTTTAGCACTCTTGGCTGCTGTAGCGTTAGTGTTGGCACTCTTGGCTCCTGTAGCATTAGCTTTGGCACTCTTGGCTGCTGTAGCGTTAGCGTTAGCACTCTTGGCTGCTGTAGCGTTAGCTTTAGCACTCTTGGCTCCTGTAGCGTTAGCTTTGGCACTCTTGGCTGCTGTAGCGTTAGCTTTGGCACTCTTGGCTGCTGTAGCGTTAGCTTTGGCACTCTTGGTTCCTGTAGCGTTAGCTTTAGTACTCTTGGCTCCTGTAGCGTTAGCTTCAGCACTCTTGGTTCCTGTAGCATTAGCTTTAGCACTCTTGGCTCCTGTAGCTTTAGTTTTAGCACTCTTGGCTCCTGTAGCCTTAGCGTTAGCACTCTTGGCTCCTGTAGCCTTAGCGTTAGCACTCTTGGCTCCTGTAGCGTTAGCTTTAGCACTCTTGGCTCCTGTAGCCTTAGCGTTAGCACTCTTGGCTCCTGTAGCGTTAGCTTTAGCACTCTTGGCTCCAACACTAATGCTACAGGAGCCAAGAGTGCTAAAGCTAAGCTACCAGTGCCGCTGCACCTGGAAAACAGATTTGAATAAGTTTATGCCAACTTTACATATATTTATGCCTTCATAGTTTATAATGTGGAAGCAGTGGAGGAAAGTAGTTGTGTGTGCGTATTATATTATGACTTAAAAGTCACAGAAGTTACAGAAATAAAAGTACTTGTAATTACAAAAACATCATCATTAAAAACTGCATACTGGAGATAAACTCGTCATTCTGAGACGTGATTATAAATGTTATTGTTCAGATTAAATGTGGGTGAAGGTCAGCGCTGAACTGTTTACCTGACTGTGTGCATTTCATCATGTATTATTCGTCTAAATGTGCTGGATCTGTTCACAGTGTCTGTTTAATAATCAACAAAAAAACCCAAAGAACACGTTCTGGAGAAATCAAGACCATAAATACATACATATTCCTTTTTATTGCCTTTGTGTTCCATATTGGAATCGACAGTGATCTTATTATATTCATATATCAGGTTATGCATACAGTCGGCTGCACAGCCGTTAAATATTACATTAAATTACCTTCCTTTACCGTCTTCCTCCCTCATATCCTCACATCGCTCACAGGCCGCTCTGACTGATGCTCCTCATCTCCGCTTAGAGTGGCTCTTATTTTTCTCCAGTGCTCTGCTTGTTTACGGCGTGTCCTGCGGCTGTGGCCTCAAATCGGTTTGGTTAGCCGAGTTTGGGAAGCCTCTGATATTACACTGAGCCTTTACATATCATATTAAAGCAATAGTTCAGACAAATAATCAGTTTCCTCGAAGGCAGTAAATCAGCCGAGACGTGTTCGGTGTCTGAAGTTTCCTTCTTTACTTTTAGCACTGGAGCTACGAGAAACAGCAGTTAGCATGATGCTATCTCCATGCTTTAACCACCTAACGTATGTGTTAAAGTGTGTGGAGGTGTTCAGTATCTCTGATAGACGTCCTGACACTGTACAGCCCTGTTTGTATGGGTTTAGTTTATATGAGGAGGTGTTTAATGTCATTATCACCAGAGTTCCTCAGTGATTTTAGTTCTGTCCGAATGCACCGTCAGTCATTTTTACCGACTGCGCGCTCCTGCCTCAATAAAGACCCGGCACCTTTGCCATTCTATAAAACAAGCCATTAAAATAATGAAACATAATTATATGAATCCCATGGAAATGTCAGTAAAAACGCTATCATATCCTGTAGAAACTGAGTTTCTTAGGTATGGAGTGCTCCCTCATGTTGCTTCTTATTCGCCAGCTGCTTGTTCAAATTTCCCCGTTCCACCTTAAATGGTGCAGCGGTTTATTGTAACACCTTAGGTGCCAGAAAGTAACTGCTGCTCCATTTAAGGTGGAACTGGAAAATTCAAACAAGAAGCTGGCGAAGAGGAAGCTAACTTTAGCTTCGTTGTCCTCTGTGTCTAAAATCCGTGTGGTTCTCTGTGGTTTTTCATGACGTCATCAGTGATTGGTCGACGTTTTGTGATGAAACTCAACTTTAAAAATCTGAAGTCATGCAACTCCTGACAGATAAGAGTGTATTGGTTATCTAATTCCACACTATTTGAGGCAAATGTGTAATGATTTAGGCCTGCAGCACAATGCTAACTGCTAATTGCATTATTTGTTAGCTATATTAGCCTCGTAGCTCCAGTGCTAAAACTCAATGGGGCTCTATAAGTGCTGTAGTTACACTCTTATTTCTTTGTTAAATTTTGGTTAAAAACAAGTGGGTTCCAATCCTGAAACGCCCAACAGAAAACTACCCAATCAGGAATGTTCTCTCTGTGGTATCTAGGTTGAAACAGCCAAGCTGCTCTCCCATTGGTCAGGACTTCAGGAGCTGGACTGAAGGCCTTACATGTCAGATTAACTACCAGTATAATTAGTGACAGAGGAATCAACCAGTCATGCTTGATTTACAATGAGATTCTCATTCTGGAAGTTCTAGATAACTGTGAACGTGAGCCGTAGTCTAAGCAGTGTTCCAGTTAGTTGTTAGGAATGTAAAACAGTGGCAGCAGCTCTATGTTAGAACTCTTTACTGGAAGAGTCACTGTAACACTGATACACACAGGATCAGATATACGATAAAGATGTATACAGGCTTTAAACATGAATAATCAAAAAAATATTAATGTGAATGGCTGTTAGCTCAGTGCTAACATAGTATTAGAATCTCATAGGGGTGCTAGCAGATGTGAGCATTGTTGTAGAGGTGTGTTTTGACAGTTATGGCCTGAACTGAAGGCCTCAGTCTGATAGTCCTGCTGCACCACCGGTAAATGTATTCCTTCAAACGCTGCACCACGGCGCCCCCTGTTTGTCAGCCTCTTATTTCGTCTTCTCAGTCTGAGAGTTTGTTTTAAAGTTATTTTTTTCACCCGCCTCACCTCGGTGATGTTTCGGGAGACTGCGATCAGTTTGAAGACCGTCTTTAGCTCGGAATTAAAAGTTTGTAGCGTCACTTTAGCTGTCAAGTCGCTGCTCCTATTAAAGCCGCTGCAGATGCGTGATCCCTTTGAAATCACTTTCTCTGCTGTGCGGCGTGTTTGTGGAGGAGGAGGAAGGAGCTGAGTGGGAAAAGGAAGAGTATTGACGGGGTTGGCAGGCTGCCACAGGCCGAGGATAAAGACAAGCTGGAGTACAAGAAAAGGCTTGAAAGTCATCTGTTAGCAGGTTTTCATGTGCAGCTAAATTGTCTACTTTTGTGTTCTTATCCGTCCCCTCAGTGACGGAGCGCTGAGAGCTGTGTGAGGAGTTCTGAGCAGTTTGTTGAAGCCGGGGTGGCGTAGTGAGGAGCAGAAAGCACCTTACTGGATGAGTTTGGGGGGCTTTGGGGGTCAGACGCTGTTATAATCCACAAATAATTGGGCAGAATCTGTAAGCTATGAGCTGCAGTGAAGAAAATATGATCCTAAGATCCATAGGCCCTTGTCCTCATCCCACCTTCAGATCCCGACTGTGACGAAAATCCGCCAAAACGAATGAGGGAGCAAAGAAAACATGCAGTTTATCGTGTTGATAAGATGTTTACTGGCTCAAAATTAGCTGCGTAAACATTATTTATCTGCACTATCTGATGTGAGAGTTATGCGATTAGCAGCTCTGAGATAAGGAGTTGTTTTTTTTTGCTCGTTAGGATCGTCTGCGACTCCTAATGAGGATGAAAAGCCGTCACGTCTCCGGCAGCAGGCCGCATCGACAGCAGCTAAAAACAGCGCAGGGTTTGAAACCATCATACATAAAACATTAAAGGGATTTCGGGGCTGTCGCCGGGAAAACGAGTCAGAAGGCGTGTGGAGATGAGCCGGGCGTGGCCGCGATGGAGGCCAGGAGAGGAAACCGCAGGATTAATCCCTCAAATCCGCTTCGCTGTCAGCTTCCACAATGACTGAGATCGCTCTCAGCACAGCGGCCTTTCTGTTTCTAATAGTATTAGCTTTAGCATGTAGCGACGTCCCCGTCCAGGTCTGTTTCTCTCCCTAATCTCAATCTGAGTCATTTAACATTGAGGGTAATGTTACTAAAACCAATCCAATTTAATACTGAAGTATTTAACAGTATTTAATATTTAACATTATCACTGTTGAATACTGGGGCCCATCAATAATAATCTTAATCAAATATTGATGTTTATATTTCTGTAGATGACCCAGCTGCTCAGAGCACACCAGTCAGCGAAGCTAATCCTGTTTAGGAAGAAAAATCGTCGCTGTCGGAAAACAACATATCTCCAAAAAGTAACTTTACAGGAGAGAGAAAAAATGGGGTTAACTTTTAATGGGAGTTAATATAAAAAGATCATTAATTAGACATCTTGGACCTTTTCTATTGGTCCATTTGTCACGAAATTTTGAAAAATAAAAAATAAAAAAATAAAAATTAAACTCACATTAAAAAAGTTGCCCATCAATCTGGCAGAATAGTGGGACCTAATGAATCATTACTCACTATATAAACATGTAATCATGTATAAACATTGAAACATCACAGCGGAGCAGCTGTAATAACTCTAAATGTGAGTGTTGAGGGGTCTTTGTTGCTGTGGGCTACCTGCAGGATTGGAGCTTTAATGCTGTATTGATTAGTGATCATCGCTGATGAGGACTCTCCACAAATCCATATCAGACAGACAGAACTCGTTAACTAATCACGCGCAGGTGTGAACGGACTGATGACAGTGTTTATGCCGTGGAGGCTGTAAGGTTTAGACGATGGCGAGAAACACTACCCTGTAATTCTCTCACTGAGGCCTGTCATTGAGCCATTAAAGGGCCTGTGTGCTGCATTATACTCCACTCACAACACTTGTGTGCTCTTATTTACCAATAACAGTCATTATTCATTTCTACATCATCATTTTCCAGCCTCTCTTTATCCCTCACAGTTAAACAGGCTGGTTTAGTGACTGCGCCTTTAAGATATATGCAAATGAGCTGTGTTCTGATTGGCTGCGACTCTTTAGGAAAGCATTCCAGGCTGAAACACTCCTTATAACAGTAGTGTGAGTGGGCGGGGCTAAACTGCTGCCAGCTGAACAGGTGGACATAATGTGCAAATGTGTTGGTTTTGGTGACATCACAAAAACTATCAGTTCATAATGAGCCGTTTCCTGTAGCTCAGTGACTTCCATACATGGACTCTGTGCACTGAGGAGTTTTTCATGATACCGGCTCTTTAATGTCCACCTCAAGACATGCTTGACCCCGTCCACACCTCTATCCTCTCTTCTTTCTTTCCTCTTTCATTTTCCTCCTGCTTTCTTCTCTCTCTCTCTCTCTTTTTTTTACTCTTTCTCTCTCTCCAGCTCTCCTTTCTTTCTCTCTACTCACTCTCTCTATCATGTCTCCTTCTCTTGGACTTGCTATCTTCTGTCTCTCTCTATTGTCTCTCTGGGTTTGTCTCTCTATCTAGTCTCTCTCTTTCTATTAATCTGTGTCTCTGCCCTTTCTCTCTACTCTGTCTTTCTCTTGGACTATCTGTCTCTCTCTCTCTCTCTCTCTCTCTCTTGTCTCTCTCTGTCTCTTTCTCTCAATTATCTCTTTCTCAGTCTATCATCTCTCTATTGCTCTCCCTATATGTTCTCTTTCCCTATATTGTCTCTCTCTATTCTCTCTTTCTCTTGTCTCTCTGATCTCTATTTTTTTTTCTATCGTCTTTCTCTGTCAACCTCTTTCTCTCTCTCTCTCTTCCTCAGTCTGTCTATCTTGTCTCTCTCTATATCCTCTCTCTTTCTGTCTCTCTTTCGCTCTTCACTGTCTTTCTCTTGGTCTCTCTATCTTCTCTGTCTCTACATTATCTCTCTCTCTGTCCTAAAAAGCCACTTTTTTAAACACTCACTGTCCACTCACTGTCCACTCACTGTCTACTCTATTAGACACTCCTACCTTGTCAGTCCACCTTGTAGATGTAAAGTCAGAGACGATAGCTCATCTGCTGCTGCACAGTCTGTGTTGGTCATCCTCTAGTCCTTCATCAGTGGTCACAGGACGCTGCCCACAGGACGCTGTTGGCTGGATATTTTTGGTTGGTGGACTATTCTCAGTCCAGCAGTGACACTGAGGTGTTTAAAAACTCCAGCAGCACTGCTGTGTCTGATCCACTCGTACCAGCACAACACACACTAACACACCACCACCACGTCAGTGTTACTGCAGTGCTGAGAATGATCCACCACCCAAATAGTACCTGCTCTGTGAGGGTCCATGGGGGTCCTGACCACTGAAGAACAGGGTAACACAGTATGCAGAGAAACAGATGGACTACAGTCTGTAACTGTAGAACTACAGAGTGCACCTATATAGTAAGTGGAGCTGATAAATTGGAACATGGTTCTTCAAGGGTTCCTTAGTAAAGAAAATGGTTCTATATAGAACCATGAATACTCAAGGAACCCTTTGCATGCTTAAATGGTTCTTTGTATGGTGAAATTGTTCTTCAGATTGATGGAGAATCTGTTTTCAAAAAAAGGCTTCTATATAGCTAAAACTCTTTCTGGTACTATATAGAACCTTTTTAAAAAGGTTCTAAATAGAACCATATACAACATGTTCTCCATCAATCTGAAGAACGATTTCACCATGCAAAGAACCATTTCATAATGCAAATGGTTCTTTTGAGTGTTCATGGTTCTACAGAACTATTTTCTTTGCTAAAGAACCCTTGAAGAACCGTCTTTTTAAAGCATGTACTGTAGAGACCCACCTGTTAAGATGATGGACAGGTGTGCTTCCCTCCTCCTCCCTCAGGAAGGCTCTAATCAGTTGTCGTGTCGGCGAAGCCCGGATCTCTCTCCTCCATCCTTCCCCTCTGAGAGAGAGAGAGAGATAGAAGTGCATGCAAATGAGAGCCTTCCTTTTTAGGTCATTATGCAGATTTATGCAAATCAGCCCAGGCTGCGTTTTTAATAAGCATGTTGATTAATTAACGAGATTGGCAGGTGCCGTGGCTTAAACAGGTCTAAGACAGGCTTAGCCGGATCACGACAGAGCAGCTCCGCCACCACTACTTTTCAGAGACACGGATATCGCAGGATGAGGGCTGAATCAGTGAGGTGGCAGGAATGAGAATGAGGTGGATGTAACCGGATCTAGGTTCACAAGGAAGAACATCCCGGTTCACCTTTCAGCGGAAGATCAGTCAGTTCAGTTCAGTTTAATTCAGTTTCATATTTATGACAGTTTCTGCAACAGATAATGTTCCAAAATGGATTTCCAGATTTTTTGGGAAAAGAAAAGCAATCCCAAATTTTGGAAAAAAGGCACTTTCAGATTCCAGAAAGGAAAGGTACTCCCAGATTCTGGAAAAGAAAGGCCCTCTCAGGTATTGACACAAAAAAAGTGCAACAAGATTCTACAAAAGAAAAATGTTTTCAGATTCCAGAAATGAAAGGCACTCCTTGATTCCAAAAAAGAAAGGCACTCTCTGATTCCAGAAAAGAAAGGCATTCCCACGTTTTGGGAAAGAAAGGTATTCCCAGATTCTGCCAAAGAAAAGCACTCCCAGATTATAGAAAAGAAAGGCACTCCCAGGTTTCAGAAAAGAAAGTCACTGCCAGATTCCAGAAAAGAAATGCACACTCAAATTCCAGAAAAGAAAGGCACTCCCTGATTCTGGAAAACAAAAAAGCTCAGATTCCTGAAGAGAAAGGCACTCCCATATTCTAGACAAAAGAAGCTCCCAGATTCCTGAAAAGAAAGACCCTCCTGGTTTCTCATAAACAAAAGTTACACCCAGATTCTGGAAAAGAAAATCGCTCCCAGATTGCACAAAATAAACATGTTCCCAAATCCTGGAAAAGAAAGCTGCTCCTAGATTCTGGGGAAAAATGCGCTCACAGATTAAAAAAAAGAAACTCATTCAAAGATCCTGGAAAAGAAAGGCATTCCCAGAATCCAGGAAAGATAAATGCTCCTAGCTTTCAGAAAAAGCATGGCACTCCCACAGAAAGAAAAGCACTTCCAGATTCTGATAAGGAAATACAATCTCACATTCTGGAAAGAACTTACTCCAAATTGTGTAACAGAAAGGCAATTCCAAATTATGGACTAGAAAAGTGCTCCTAGATTCTGGAAAGGAGTGGTGCTCCTGGATTCCAGAAAGAAAGACTCTGGAATGTGCCCTGAGTGGATATCTTTTGTGTGGTGCTCCAGGTGCTCTGGTGTTTAATAAAGTTCAGCTGGAAGTTCTCAAGCAGTTGGTGTTGTCATTATGTGAGTGTTATTTTCTCCACTAATTTCACGGATTAGCATAACAATTCCGGTGATCCCAAATACTATAGTTTATTAACAGTGGAATATGATTGCTGAGCAACGTAACAGTCAAAGATTATTCCATAAAGAGAGCAAGAGTGTTCGTTTAACCCTCTGGGGTCTGAGGTCATTCTCGATCTGTTCATCTCTTCTTAAACTCTCCTTTAAAGGCTCTTCATATAACATGATCCTCATACGTTTCATATGCAACAGGCAGATGACGTGTATCTCAGCCCCTCTTCATAGGCTCATAACTCCGGATGTGAGTGTCGTATGATCTCGGGATAAGATGGAATGGAAAGGGTGACTCTACAGATTCAGGAAGTGTTTGAATTGGGTTTGTGGACCCCAGAGGGTAAATAAGTTAGCACATTAATACAGAATTCAGCCAATGTTGGAGGTCCTATGTGTTTATATTGAGTATTTTTCAACCAATCAGAGTTTAGAACCAGAACTGACTGTCAGAGAATAAGAGACCAGTCAGAAACGTTCCAGTGGAGCAACAGCCTTGTTGGATTAATACAGGATGGATTTGAGCACAGAGGAGAAGACATTCTTGCAGCCAGTAAACGTCTCTGATCTAGAACACTGGAGTGGAAACTTCGTCTGTGGCTCGTCTGACTCCTTCAAAAAAAGGTGCAACAAGATTCTACAAAAGAAAAGTGTTTTCAGATTCCAGAAATGAAAGGCATTCCCACATTTTGGGAAAGAAAGGCATTCCCAGATTCTGGAAAAGAAAGGCACTTGCTGATTCTGGAAAAGAAAGGCAGTCCCAGATTCCAGAAAAGAAAAACACTTCCAGATTTCAGGAAAGAAAGGCATTCCCAGATTTTTGGAAAAGAAAGGCCCTCTCAGATTCCAGCAAAAAAAGGCACTCCCAGATTGCGGAAAAGAAAGGCACTCCCAGATTTCAGGAAAGAAAGGCATTCCCAGATTCCGGAAAAGAAAGGCACCCCAGATTCCAGAAAAGAAAGGCATTCCCAGATTCTGGAAATGAAAGGCACTTGCTGATACCAGAAAAGAAAGGCAGTCCCAGATTCCAGAAAAGAAAAGCACTCCTAGATTTTGGGAAAGAAAGGCATTCCCAGATTTTGGAAAAGAAAGGCCCTCTCAGATTCCAGCAAAGAAAGGCCCTCTCAGATTCCAGCAAAGAAAGGCACTCCCAGATTGCGGAAAAGAAAGGCACTCCCAGATTTCAGGAAAGAAAGGCATTCCCAGATTCCGGAAAAGAAAGGCACCTCAGATTCCAGAAAAGAAAGGCACTCCCAGATTTCAGGAAAGAAAGGCATTCCCAGATTCTGGAAATGAAAGGCACTTGCTGATACCGGGAAAGGAAGGCAGTCCCAGATTCCAGAAAAGAAAGGCACTCCCAGATTTCAGGAAAGAAAGGCATTCCCAGATTTTGGAAAAGAAAGGCCCTCTCAGATTCCAGCAAAGAAAGGCACTCCTAGATTGCGGAAAAGAAAGGCACTCCCAGATTGAGGAAAAGAAAGGCACTCCCAGATTTCAGGAAAGAAAGGCATTCCCAGATTTCAGGAAAGAAAAGCACCCCAGATTCCAGAAAAGAAAGGCTCTCCCAGATTTCAGGAAAGAAAGGCATTCCCAGATTCTGGAAATGAAAGGCACTTGCTGATACCGGAAAAGAAAGGCAGTCCCAGATTCCAGAAAAGAAAGGCACTCCCAGATTCCAGAAAAGAAAGGCATTCCCAGATTCCAGAAAAGAAAGGCACTCCCTGATTCTGGACAAAAGAAGCTCCCAGATTCCAGAAAAGAAAGACGCTCCTGGTTTCAGACTGGATCAGATTTTATTAGTTATTTTAATAACAGAGATGAAGTCAGTTTAGAGCTCAGACGTCCTGCAGGCAGATCAGACTGGAACCCAGAGGAGTTTATGAGCATCTGAGTTCAGATGGTGATTAATAATTAATAAATAACTGATGTCTGTATAACGTCATCACTCTCTCCTCCACACCTTTACGTGTCTGTTTTTACATTCACCCCATCCTCCTCTTCTTATGCCCTCCCATTCTCTCTCTTTCTCTCTTCCTCTCTCTCCTCTTTTCCCTTCTCTCTTTCTTTCCTTTCGTTCTCTCTCACTCTTTCCTCTCTCTGTCTTTTTCCTCTTTGTCTCTCTCTTTTTCTTCTCTTTCGCCCTCCCTCTCTCTATCTCTCTCCCTCTCCCTCTCTCTATGTCTCTCTCTATCTCTCTCTCTCCTGCTGTTTCATCTCCTTTTCATTCTGGTCTTTGGATCAATAATTCAGTTTCCCCCACAGAGCGGCAGACTTAGGAGATGATTAAACACGAGAGAGAGACAAAGAGAGAGATGGAGAGAGTGAGGGATTGGAGACAAGGGCAAGGAAGAGAGAGGAAGAGAAAACAGAGACATGGAGAAAGGGATTAGGGAGAGGGGGATGCTGGGGGAAATAGAAAGAGAGAATAAAGGAAAGATGAAACAGAACTGAATCAATGAGGAAGTGATGAGGATCAGACAGGGGGCGGAGCTAAAGGAGACAGAGAGACAGAACTGGTTAGATGAGTGAAATACAGAGAGAGAGAGAACGTCTGTGAGACAGAGAAAGAAAGATGGAAAAGGGCAAGGAGAGAGAGAAAGAAAGGAAGAGAGGTGAGAGAGAAAAAGAAAAAGAGAAGAGAAAGAAACATAGTGAAAGAAAAAAGGCAGAAAGAGAGATAGAGAGTAAGAGTGAAAGAGAGAGAGAGGGAGAGAGAGAGTGTGGTGTGGTAGAGAGAGAGAGGTGTAGTAGAGAGAGAGCAATAGAGATGTGTAGAGAGAGAGGTGTGGTAGAGAGACATGTGGTAGACAGAGAGAGTGAAAGAGAGAGGTGTGGTAGAGAGAGAAAGTGATAGAGAGAGGTGTGGTAGAGAGAGAGAGTGATAGAGAGAGGTGTGGTAGAGAGAGAGAGAGAGAGAGAGAGTGGTGTGGTAGAGAGAGAGAGAGAGAGAGAGAGAGAGAGAGAGAGAGAGAG
>NW_023495965.1:762500-830000 GCF_904425465.1 Colossoma macropomum | reverse complement strand
GCTTCTTTAGTTTGAAGAGCTGAGATGCTAATGTAGCTAACAAGTAATGAAAGCTTATAGCCCACCAATTAGCATTAACGCCTGAATCCTCACTCTGCTGATCTGTAATCTGATCTCTGGTAGTCTTGATTACATGGTTTCTGACTCTGTTTGGTTCTCTGTCATCTATAAACATGGATTAAACTCAGGCTTCCTCTGTTTTTAGCCGTGTTAGCATCCCTCACATTACGCTAACACCCCTTTTTATCCTCCCACAATAGAATTTTGCCTCTTGATCTTGAAGTTTAGGCTGAAATCCTTTTTCTTCGAGTGACTCTACACCTTAATTTTGATTATTTTATTAAAACTAATTACTGATTGTTCGATTTTGTCACTACCAAATCAATCATAACACTACCAAACTTTACCAAATGTTTCGGTAGTGACAATTTTAACATGCCTCCCCCAAATTCATCCCAAAATCACTACAAAATGTATTGCGTATTCCCTCCCTCTCCTCGCTAATCGCTGTGAGGATATTCAAAGAATTCAGACAGTCATTTAAACTTCATTCCTGCACAAAATCACATCTCAAAACCGTATTTCAGTTTCGCTAACAATGCTGTGGCTCTGCGTTTTCATTCACACATCTTCGTTTCGCGAAGGTTTGTCTTGGTGTGAAAGTCTTAGCCGTTAGCTTTCCTCGCTCTGACGTGAAAAGTTTGCCATCATGCTAAGTAATGTCACACATACAGAGCTAGGGCGCCCCCCAGAGGACAAACTAAATCTCACTGTAAACACGACACACTGTTTTAGACAGAAAGATGAGTTTCGGGAAACCTGAAGTGACCGAAGGTGGCTGATATTGGGAGCCCGTCATGTTAGCAGTACTAGCGTCAAAGTGAAACATCGTCATTGATGAGAATATATTTTCTTTGAACATTAATCTACACACACATCTCTAAAATAAAGTGTTTTCATTTATTTGACTTAAAGATTTTTTGTCTTCCTGGTTTCTCAGACGCTAGGGGGCGCTCCCGAGTGAGTCCAAAATCAATGGGTTGATATGGAGCATTTGAGCAAAATCACAGTTTATAAATGCTGAAACATTTTTAATGTAAAATAATTCATTCATTTCCTCAACACAGAGCAGCAGAAAACACTTTAACACTGCTGTTATATTTTTAAGAGCTTTTAAACTCGAGTTATAGGAGTTTAGAAACGGCGCCTCATGTACGTCATGATGTCAGTAAGCCGAACAGCCAATGAGCTGCTCCGCTAGCCAACCAATCAGCACTCACTAGCAGTAATGCTAACCAATCAGCACCCAATAGCAGTAAAGCCCGCCTCCTGCTGCCCAAAACCCGTTTGCTGTATAAAAAGGAAATATACAGGTGAGATTTTCTTTGTTGTTTTAGTGAAATACAAAAATTGACTTTCTACAATTAAAGGAAAGTTCTGGTTCAGTGATTAGAAACTATTTTAACTTTTAGTTTTTAGCCGTTGAGCTCCATTCACTCCCATTCATTGAGGACTCGCTCGCGGGCGCCCTCTGCTGTTTAGCAGTCCTGTTTTTGATGTAACGGGGGAAATAGGAAGCGGCCAGACTCCTCATAAACCGGCTCTGGCTCTCTGTGCTGGTTCATTTTGAGTAGAACTCAAAAACACAGCCAGCAAACACAGCTTTGATCAGCTGTTCACACAGAAAATCATCATATTTTACATTAAAACACTAAAAAGTGCTGAACTGCAGGAAATATGATGATTCTTAATGTTCCACACTGATTTTCAGACTTTGGGACACATTTACTTCAAAACAATGGGATCTAACTGCTCACCATGTGGCCATGAGGGACAGGGATGCAGCCCCACTTCCTGCTCTAAAATACAGGGGCATGGCTAAACTAAGACCCCGCCCACAGATTAAAACTCAGCATTTTTTGTTTAAAAATTATTTAAAAACCCATGATAAATCTAAACGTTTAGTACCCAAATAATAATAAAAAAAAAATCTTTTAAACAATACAAAATATTTTGTATAGGGGTTCCCAACAGAAAGTACTCTATAAATTATTATTTTGTATATATTTAGATTATTACACCTCTATTAATGCATCCTCACTGTAAATATCTAAGAACTGAATACTTCACCGTTTCTATTTTTTTACAGAGAACACTTCTGCAAGTTTAAAAACAAACTGTTTATTTACTGAATTTAACATATTGTGGGGAAAAAATAATAAAACATAAAATGTGGCCTGTGCAAAAGTTATAGTACATTTTATATTGTTTTTTTTTCCCATTTGTAAAACTAAAAAACAGAAATTGTGCAGTGAAAATATTTGTTTGTTTATTTTTTGTTTTACACTATTTGACTTCACCAACTGTACCTGTATGTAAGATGAATTTTAGGTTCATTTAACATCAAATAATACGTTAACGGTATGTCAGTGTACTTTTTTACAGTGGGCCCTTAATTTGGCTGAACATTTCAAACAGTCGAAATGTCATGTTAAAGCTGCACTATGTAAGATTTGCGGATAAGGAGACCTCTCTGGTGGAAATGTGTAACTGCACCCCCGACATGCGGAACATTTCGCAGTCTGGGCTGTGCTTCAGCCCCCTTCCCCACGTGGATGAATCTGATGACATCTTCATCAGCATCCACCTTATTTTTCACGTGACCTCTGTGTTTCACGATTATGGCTGAAATATCCGTTGGGGAACAGAAGTGTTGTTCGTTACCATTTTAGCGAAGTCAAAGAAAGTGTGCTCACTTTTTATCATTTTGTCCCATTAAATGTCTCTGACGCTTTTCTGGGACAGGCTGTCAAGAGCCGAGTGAAGATGAGACACTACGAGCATAAACAGGGCAGAGCTTCAGCAGACAGGAGACTGTGGCTCAATAATGACTCAGTGTGAATAAAAACACCAGCACACAAGCTTAGTAAGGCGTGGGGATGAGATAATTAAGTTGGGGCCACGACTTAGTAAGGCATGGGGACAAAATCCTAATGCATAGCCACATCTTAGTAAGGTGTGGGCATGAGATAATTAATCCTTGACCTCAGCTTAATAAGGCATGATCTTGTTCCCATGCCCTACTAAGACACGGTCATGACTTAATTATCTTGTTCTCACGCCTTACTAAGTCGCAGCCTTGACTTTATTATCTTGTTCTCACGCCTTACTAATTCGCAGCCATGACTTAATTGTCTTGTTCCCATGCCTTACTAAGTCGCAGCCTTGACTTTATTATCTTGTTCTCACGCCTTACTAATTCGCAGCCATGACTTAATTATCTTGTTCCCATGCCTTACTAAGTCGCAGCCATGACTTAATTGTCTTGTTCCCATGCCTTACTAAGTCGCAGCCTTGACTTAATTATCTTGTTCTCACACCTTACTAAGTCGCAGCCTTGACTTTATTATCTTGTTCTCACACCTTACTAAGTCGCAGCCTTGACTTTATTATCTTGTTCCCATGCCTTACTAAGTCGCAGCCTTGACTTTATTATCTTGTTCCCATGCCTTACTAAGTCACGGCCTTGACTTTATTATCTTGTTCTCACACCTTACTAAGTCGCAGCCTTGACTTTATTATCTTGTTCTCATGCCTTACTTAGTCGCAGCCATGACTTAATTATCTTGTTCTCACGCCTTACTTAGTCACAGCCATGACTTAATTATCTTGTTCTCATGCCTTACTAAGTCGCAGCCATGACTGAATTATCTTGTTCCCATGCCTTACTAAGTCACGGCCTTGACTTTATTATCTTGTTCTCACACCTTACTAAGTCGCAGCCATGACTTAATTATCTTGTTCCCATGCCTTACTAAGTCGCAGCCTTGACTTTATTATCTTGTTCTCACACCTTACTAATTCGCAGCCATGACTTAATTATCTTGTTCCCATGCCTTACTTAGTTGCAGCCATGACTTAATTATCTTGTTCTCACACCTTACATAGTCGCAGCCATGACTGTATTATCTTGTTCCCATGCCTTACTAAGTCGCAGCCTTGACTTTATTATCTTGTTCTCACACCTTACTAAGTCGCAGCCATGACTTTATTATCTTGTTCCCATGACTTACTAAGTCGCAGCCTTGACGTTATTATCTTGTTCTCATGCCTTACTTAGTTGCAGCCATGACTGTATTATCTTGTTCCCACGCCTTATCGTGTACTCACGCCTTACTAAGTCATGGCCACACATTAGCATCTCATTCCCACACACTGATACATCAAGGCCACGTGTTATTTTCATTTATACCGGACGTCTCCAGCAGGGCCCAGTAATTCTTATATATTTGAAATACAGTCCAAACACTAAAATGTATTTCAGAATATTTTGTCATATTAACCAAATAGATATTAAAATATATTTATTTAATAATGTATGGGGAAATTTTACACATAGACAAAAATAACTGTATGTAAATGTTTATAAATCCATCTGAAAATGTGTGAAAATATCCAGAATGCTGTCTGATGCTCTTCACTGTCTGATGCTCTTCACTATCTGATGCTCTTCACTGTCTGAATTTGTGTTCCAGTATCTTCATTTAAAATATGATCAAATGATCATTTAACAGGACAGCAGCACTGCTGTGTCTGATCCACTCAGACCAGCGCAACACACACTAACACACCACCACCACGTCAGTGTTACTGCAGTGCTGAGAATGATCCACCACCCAAATAGTACCTGCTCTGTGAGGGTCCATGGGGGTCCTGACCACTGAAGAACAGGGTAACAACGTATGCAGAGAAACAGATGGACTACAGTCTGTAACTGTAGAACTACAGAGTGAGACTATACGGTCAGTGGAGCTGATAAAATGGACAGTGAGCTCAGAAACAAGGAGGTGGTCAGAATGTTATGCCTGACCGGTGTGTGTTTGATAAACACATTTGTAATGTATTTTTTTCCGTGTAGGAGATTGATGCTCATTCTGACATCATTTAAGGCCTGAACCTCGAGCCGGACCTTCCGTCTGAGGCTGCGTGTGTTAATGTGTGAAGGCGTACGAGGTGGTAGATGATTATCTCAGGATTACAGGGCTCTCTGAAGGCCCTGACGGTTCCTCAGTGGAGATACGGAGGTGCTGATACATTTTGAACAAGGCTGTTCATGTAACAGCTGAATTATTGCGGCTGTGTTTCCTGATGACTCCAGTTTGCCGTGTCTGTGTGGGTTTTCTCCTGCTGAACGTGCCGATCGTTCCTCCTGATAAACGGGCCGTGGTTAGCGCTGAAGACCGATGTCTGTTCCTCAGGTTCTGTGCTAATGTTCTCTTTAATTGTGATCAATAACGCAGGGCTGGATGGATGGAGCTCAGAACTGTCAGCAGATGTGCGTCATATTTCCACTGATTCATTCAGGCAAATTAGACGATCTCCATTACCCACGATGCCCTGCGTTATTACTGACAGGAGAGGGTCAGTTATTAAACTGTGGAGCTTCAGTGTCCAACAGAGAGACATTCACACCCAGCACTCTCTCTCTCTCTGTCTATCTCTCTCTCTCTCACAGACAGAGAGCTGTCTCTCTCTCTCTCTCTCTCTCTCACTTTCTCTCTGTCTCTCTCTTTCTCTCTCTCTCTCACTTTCTCTACCCCCCGTCTCTGTCTATCTCTCTACCTCTCTCTGTCTCTCTCTCTCAACCTCTCTCTACCTCTCTCTCTCTCTCCCTCACTCTCTCTCTTTCTCTATCCCCCTCTTTTTCTGTCTCTCTCTCTTTCACTCTATCTCTCTCTCGCTATCTCTCTCTCTACCTCTTTCTCTCACTCTCTCGCTATCTCTCTCTGTCTCTCCTTTTTCTCTCCCTCTTGCTTTCTTTCTTTTCTCTTTCCATCTTTCTTTTTTTTCTCTCTACTCTCTCCTTCTTTAACCCCTCTATCGCCTTCTCTCTATTCTGTCTCCTCTCTACTCCATCTTGTTCCTTCCTTCACCCCCTTTATCTCTCTTTTCCTTTTATTCTCATGCTCTTCTTTCTTTTCTTTCTTTTTCCTACTTCATTCTTTTTCTTTCCGTCTTCTCTTTCCCTGTTTTCTTTTTCTGTGTCTCTCCCTTTCTATCGTCTCTCTTTTTCTCTATTCTCTCTTATTCTGTCTACTCTCTCTCTCCTTCCTTTACAGCTGCTCTTCTTTTTCTTTCTGTTTTTTTTCCTTCCTTCTTCTTCTCTCTCCCTTTCTTTTCTATTTCTGTCTCTCCATTTCTCCTTTCTCTCCCTTTCTATTGTCTCTCTTTATCTCTATCATCTCTTTATTTGTTTCTCTCTCTCTCTCTCTCTTTCTCTCTCTCTCTCTCTCTGTCGCTCTCTATTCTTTCTCTTATTCTCTCTTTCCTTTTTCCCCGTCCCCGTGTAGTGTATTACAGTCTGTCAGAGTGACTGTGTGGATCATATGGACATTATAGAGCTCTTTAAATGAAACAGTAGAAGCCATATCGCCCCCTACACTTCCTGTAGTGTATTACAGTCTGTCAGAGTGACTGTGTGGATCATATGAACATTATAGAGCTTTTTAATGAAACAGTAGAAGCCATATCGCCCCCTACACTTCCTGTAGTGTATTACAGTCTGTCAGAGTGACTGTGTGGATCATATGAACATTATAGAGCTTTTTAAATGAAACAGTAGAAGCCGTATCGCCCCCTACACTTCCTGTAGTGTATTACAGTCTGTCAGAATGACTGTGTGGATCATATGAACATTATAGAGCTTTTTAAATGAAACAGTAGAAGCCATATCGCCCCCTACACTTCCTGTAGTGTATTACAGTCTGTCAGAGTGACTGTGTGGATCATATGAACATTATAGAGCTTTTTAAATGAAACAGTAGAAGCCGTATCGCCCCCTACACTTCCTGTAGTGTATTACAGTCTGTCAGAATGACTGTGTGGATCATATGAACATTATAGAGCTTTTTAATGAAACAGTAGAAGCCATATCGCCCCCTACACTTCCTGTAGTGTATTACAGTCTGTCAGAGTGACTGTGTGGATCATATGAACATTATAGAGCTTTTTAAATGAAACAGTAGAAGCCATATCGCCCCCTACACTTCCTGTAGTGTACTACAGTCTGTCAGAGTGACTGTGTGGATCATATGAACATTATAGAGCTTTTTAAATGAAACAGTAGAAGCCATATCGCCCCCTACACTTCCTGTAGTGTATTACAGTCTGTCAGAATGACTGTGTGGATCATATGAACATTATAGAGCTTTTTAAATGAAACAGTAGAAGCCATATCGCCCCCTACACTTCCTGTAGTGTATTACAGTCTGTCAGAATGACTGTGTGGATCATATGAACATTATAGAGCTTTTTAAATGAAACAGTAGAAGCCATATCGCCCCCTACACTTCCTGTAGTGTATTACAGTCTGTCAGAATGACTGTGTGGATCATATGAACATTATAGAGCTTTTTAAGTGAAACAGTAGAAGCCATATCGCCCCCTACACTTCCTGTAGTGTATTACAGTCTGTCAGAGTGACTGTGTGGATCATATGAACATTATAGAGCTTTTTAAATGAAACAGTAGAAGCCATATCGCCCCCTACACTTCCTGTAGTGTATTACAGTCTGTCAGAATGACTGTGTGGATCATATGAACATTATAGAGCTTTTTAAATGAAACAGTAGAAGCCATATCGCCCCCTACACTTCCTGTAGTGTATTACAGTCTGTCAGAGTGACTGTGTGGATCATATGAACATTATAGAGCTTTTTAAATGAAACAGTAGAAGCCATATCGCCCCCTACACTTCCTGTAGTGTATTACAGTCTGTCAGAGTGACTGTGTGGATCATATGAACATTATAGAGCTTTTTAAATGAAACAGTAGAAGCCGTATCGCCCCCTACACTTCCTGTAGTGTATTACAGTCTGTCAGAATGACTGTGTGGATCATATGAACATTATAGAGCTTTTTAAATGAAACAGTAGAAGCCATATCGCCCCCTACACTTCCTGTAGTGTATTACAGTCTGTCAGAGTGACTGTGTGGATCATATGAACATTATAGAGCTTTTTAAATGAAACAGTAGAAGCCATATCGCCCCCTACACTTCCTGCAGTGTATTAAAACAGTGAATCAAATTGTAGCTCTTGCAGGATTTATATGAATTAAATATTTTTGTCTGAATTAATGTGATGGAATCAGAGAGTTGGCTCCACAGGAGTCCTGCAGTCAGGGAGAAATCAGGGCAGATGAGTGAAAAATTAATGAATATGAGTCACAGCTTTCACACACTCCGTTAGATGCTACACATTTAAAGTGCTGTAAAAGCCTCTGAGTCATCTAGAACTACTATATTCATTATTCTCCCACAAACCAGAGCCAAAACCTGCTGATCAGTGAACATAAAATACGTACCATAAGCTGTTGTGCTACAACCAGACCACTGATTTTGTTTTCCCATGTAAAGCTAAAATATATATAATGAAAGAAATCTATCAGTTCAAAACCATTAACCATGAAAAAATGAACGTGTAATGTAATTTTTATCTAACAGAAGCAATAACAGCTTGAGAGGGCGTTGGTGAGTAACATTTAGAGGGATACCACCTGGGATACCATATTGTCAGCTTAGCAACATCTTAGCAACCACCTGAGATAACATAGCAACTGCCTAGCAACACCTTAACAACTACTTGGGATACTATAGCAACAGCCCAGCAATACCTTTGCAATCACTTAGGACAACATAGCAACAGCCCAGCAACATCTTAACAACCACCTGAGACACTGTAGCAATGGCCACTGCTACTCTTTAGCAACCACTTGGGGTGATAGCAATGGGTAAGCAACACCTTAGCAACCATCTGGGATACTGTAGCTTTGGCCTAGCTACTCCTTAGCAATCACTTTGGATAACATAGCAACGGCCAAGCTGCACCTTAGCAACTACCTGGGACACCATAGAATTAGTATAGCTACACCTTGGAATAATGTAGCAATGGCCTAGCAATATCTTAGCAACCACCTGGGATAGCATAACAATGACCTAGCGAACACCTTAGCAACCACCTAGGGATACAATAACAATAGCCTAGCGACACCTTAGCAACCATCTGGGATACAATAACAATGGCCTAGCAACACCTTAGCAACCATCTGGGATACAATAACAGTGGTCTAGCAACACCTTACCAACTACTTAGGATAACATAGCTATGGCCAAGCAACACCTTAACAAACACCTGGGATACTGTAGCAAGCAACACCTTAGTAACTACCTGGGATACTGTAGCAACGGCCTGGTCACCCCTTCACAAGCACTTGAGATAACATAGCAATGGCCTGCCAACACCTCAGCAACCACCTGGTATAATTCAACAATGTTTTAGCAGCACATTAGCAACTACCTGGGCTACTGTAGCAAAGGCCTAGCTACCCTTTATCAGTCTCTTAGGACAACAAAGCAATGACCTAGCAACACCTTAGCAACCATCTGGGAGAACATAGCAACAGCCTAACAACACCATAGCAAAAATCCTAAATGAAATAACAACAGCCAAGTAAACCATGTAGGATAACCTAGCAACCACCTGGGATTCTATAGCAACGGCTTAGCCAAGCCAACTTAAAGTTCATTCCTGAGCGTTCCTGGTTCTAGCTAACATTACCGTTGTTGTTCTGTGTGCTAATCCGGTGCAGTGTGAGTTTAACAGAGCGCTCCGGCTTCATTCCTGCTGTCTCTAAAGAGGAGCTGAACGCTTTAGTCTCTGAGAGCCGCAGGTTGCTGTGATCACTCGGCCGCTCCTGCCTCCCCAATCACAGCAGCAGATTACTCTGCATTCAGAGAAATTTCATCACCACGATCCTTTTCTGCTCGATGGCATGTGAGATGTTCACTGGAGACGCTGAGCCTTGATCTCAATGTTCGTCTCGTCCTTTCTTTCCTTCTTTCTCTCCCTTCTTTTGTATCGTCTCGTTCTGGGAGCCTTCGGGCCTCAGGCACGGGCGAAACCTACTCAGGCGTTAATTAAGCGGCGGGGCGGCCCGCGGCCCCTCACTTCGGTCCCTCGTCACCTGTCTGCCGGATCAAAGAGCCGAACGCGGGAGCTTTCTCTGTTCTCCAGATCAATTAAAGATGGGGCGATGTTTAGCAGCGCCTCCTGCTGGGTGAGACTGTTAATTAGAAAAAAATAAAGAGGAGCTGATCACTGATACAGGCCCTGAGTCTGACCTTAAACACACTGATCTTACATGAGGCTCAAAGGGGAACTCCACCAGCTTTTAAACAGTCAGTGTTTGAGATGTAAACAGACTTATTCTGAGTGGTCATTCGTTTTATTTACTATCCAAAAAGTTCATAATTGGCATAATTGGTGTAGATTTAGTGATTCTGGAGTTCTAGGCGAAGGATAGGAATGCATTTTATTATGGTCCCCGAGTGGCTCAACTGTATACACTGCAAAAAATGCTATCGTAAATCTAGTCAAAATGTATGTAATATTTCCTATTTTGAGATTTGTTGTAAGATTTTTATCATAAGGAATTTTTACTTATATAATATTTAAAAATTAATGCTATAGTGTTGTTTGGCATTGCTATGGTCCCAGGTGGTTGCTAAGGTGTTTCTAGACTGTTGCAGTGGTATCTTAGGTGATTGCTAACGTGTTGTTAGGCTGTTGCTATATTATCCAAGGTGGTTACTAAAGTTTTGCCAGGCTGTGGATATGTAAAGTGTTGCTAGGCTGTCGTTACAGTATCCCAGGTGGTCGCTAAGGGGGTGCTAGGCCATAGCTACAGTATCCCAGGTGGATGCTAAGGTGTTACTAGGCCGTTGTGACGGTATCTTAGGCGGTTGCTAAGGAGTTGCCAAGTATTTGCTGTGTTATCCTGTATGGTTGCTAAGGTGTTGTTAGGTCTTTGCTGTAGTATCCCAGGTGGTTGCTAAGGTGATAAGTAATATAATTCATTAGTTCAGAGAGAAGCAACCTGTAATGGATTAATCTGATTTGAGTAATCACTGCAACACTAAAGCTGATCCATACTCATCTAGATCTATACTAACATGAACGCTGGTGTTATTTACAGTGTGCTGAGTCTGGTCAGCGCTGTGTTCTCGCTGAATTAAACACAGTTAGCTTTTGTTTTCTCTCTATTTTTGTGGGGGTTTTTTTGCTGCACTTTACTTGATTGAACCCTGCTGAAAAGAAACAGCACAGACCAGCAAGCATTTCATGCTGGTTTATGCTGGTCTAATGCTGGTCTAGTGCTGGTTTATTGGTGGTCTATGCTGGTCTATGATAATTTATGCTGGTCTATGCTGGTTGACCAGCATATCAGCAAAAAACAAAAACACATATACTGGTTTCTGAAAACCTCGCATCTCCATTTTGGATGTTTTTCAGTTTTTTACATAATTTGAAAATCCCTGTTGCTCTTTACATTGTGTGTAAATTTCATGATGAATGGACTTAAAGAAACGGCCCAAAATTGCTTAGAAAAAAGTCTGGTTCCATTGACTTACATTAAAAGTGAAGTATGTTTTTTCCTTCTCCTGTAAAGTTACTATTTTGGAGATACGATGTTTTGTTCCGAAAGCAGAGATATGCATGGTCCATATATTGTGCATATGTACACAACATATAGGTACATATATATTTTAAATATGATATACGTCTATATATTCCTACATAGGATAGATAGAATCAGCATAATTCGATAGTGTCAGCTTTTCCAAGATATATATCTCATATTAAAACGGAAAAATAAGAGCTGGACGTTCAGGAGCTCGTCTTAAACGTGACCGCTTACTCACTCTGTCCTCGTCCTTGAGCTGGGAATCAGGAATCTTTTGCTGAGGCATTTGTTTCACCGGCATTATCATTTTGCTTATCAAACCAGAAGCGAGGCGGGGCGCTTACCTGTGCTGTAGATTCTGCCAGTCAGCAGTAGTTTAGGCTGAGCTCTGATGCTGATGTAAAGCAGGCAAGATGAATCCTCAGGTTCCTCCAGACTGACTGTGTTTGTCTATGTTGGTCATAC
The DNA here is from genome assembly GCF_904425465.1 of Colossoma macropomum. NCBI lineage: Eukaryota > Metazoa > Chordata > Actinopteri > Characiformes > Serrasalmidae > Colossoma > Colossoma macropomum. The sequence continues at coordinate 818,012 of NW_023495965.1, read as the reverse complement.
ATATTTATACCATTTATTAGACACCATCTGTCTAACGGTATCCAGACAGTCCTTCTAATGAGTGAGGTCAGCTACTTTAAGGCTTTTATAATCTCCACAGAAAAGCACATGATCCATGCCCAATGCCCAGCATGGGCTAGAGGGGTATAAAGCCCCCCCAGCATTGGAGTGATCCAGAACTGACCATCCAACATCAGTACCTGACTTCACTAATGCTCAATCAAATCCTCACAGCAATGTTCAACATCTAAAAGCCTTCCCAGAAGAGTAGAGGCTGTTACTGCAGCGCAAACTCACTATTAACACCTTCATTTCAGAAGAAACAATGGAGTTTACAGACTTTTAGGTCTGTATTTGCATTTTTTGTGTCCATTATTTTCCAAAAAATAATTTAATAAATATATGAAATACATTAAATTACTCAACATTACCTCTATGTAAAACAATTTTCAGTGCATCCATATAAAAATCCATTTTAGTTCCTTTTTGCCTCCAAAAGTCTAAAAACTTGGTTCAACTGTCCAACCTTATATGTTGATTAACAAACTTTCAAAAAAATACTTTAGTTATAAAATTATAAATAGAAAAGTTTGTAAAGTTTAAAATAAAAACCATGTGTCTGCAAGTTCTTACATCCTCAAATGTCAGGCAGTGCAACCAAAAACAAAGGACTTTTGTTTTGACATGCTTTCTATGAAAGAATCACCAATGTATTGCATCATAAAGAAAACCCCAAGTGACCTTCACGGCGCAATGCCAAGGTCACAAATTTAGTTAAAAATTGTGATGGTTGAGTCGGTTAGAACGGTTCTGTTGACCATGTCAGGTTCTGACCTCCGGAGAACCATGAAAATGTGGAATTATTATATAATGTTTAATTTACTTGAATAAATTGTAAGTATAAACTCAAGTTGAAGGACAAAGGTTTCTACGGGTATCTAAGTACATTCCTGTTTAATTTGAAATTAGTCTGAAAAGTCAGGTGGCGCAACCAGTCAGCCAGATGGAGCAACCAGACCAGCAGAGTTTAATAACTGAAACAGGCAATTCAAGATTTGATAACACTCAATATATTTAAGATAGAAAATGCACAGTGATACAGGGAGATTCACTTGAAAGAGGCCCGGAATATTCTGTAATAACTCTCTCTAGGATGAAGCAATCTGAACCAAACAGTGCGCAATGAGCTCCTCAGTATATGGAGCTTCAAATAAGCTGGGATGCCCCTGCGTCGGAGCGATGAGGTGGGCGCCAGACAGCCCCCATACCCCTTCATGTGTCTGGCAGAAAACGGAGATCAATTCCAGCATCGCATGTAACGCAATCGATTACACACACGTCAAGGTATGTAGTGTATTTTTTTGGTTCAGATTGCTTCATCCTAACAGGGGGTTACAGCAGAATATTCAGGGCCTCTTTCGAGTGAATCTCCCTGTATAAATGCAAATATATATACAGGTATAAAAATGCACATCATGTCTTTTTTTTTAATAAGATTTTCAAACATAGCATCAGCTCCACTGTTTCTCCTGCTGGTGAAAGCTTAGCTGAAATATACTTAGCTATAGGGTTCCAGTCGTTCACTGTGGAGAAGAAAACGATGTTCAGTATTTTGAAAAAGAGACATTAACTTCACAATCTTCAACCATTCGCTCTAAATATCTAGGTAGAATTCCAGTTAGTTAGCCTTTAGCCGCTGCTAGCTTAAGTTAGCTTCACCAGCCTTGTATTTGAATTTTCAGTTCCACCTTAAATGGTGTAGCAGTTAACCTTACGTAAATGGTGCAACAGTACACTTCTGTACCGTTTAAGGTGGAACGGAAAATTCCAATGAAATGCTGGAGGATAAGAAGCCAATCTCAGCTTCGTTTGTGGTTGGCTGGCAGTTGTTATGGTAACGTTAGCTAATTAGACGTGAGGTAAACAATCTCCCAGAATTATAAACCCCCCGTCCCACCACTTTTACCTCCAATACAGTCGATCAGTCAGGACGTGTTTGGTGTCTGAAATTTGCTTCTGTAGTTTTAGCTCTGGAGCTACAAGGCTAATATAGCTAACAAGTAATGGAAGCTTATGTACACCAATTAGCGTGATGCTAACTGCCTCAGTCATTGTACTTGCCTCAAAACCGTGTCGACCAGTCGGGTCAGTTAACAATCTCTTTCTCATTTCTTCTTTCATCCCTACATCCATCCCTCCCCACACCCCCCACCCCCACTCACATACTCCTCTCTCTCTCTTCTGTCTCTTTATCTCGCTCTCTCTCTAGTTCTCCCTCTCAGATTGGCTCCCTGGTGGTTTCTGGCTCAGATGTGTGACTCATATTTGATTCTGGGAAAAATTAATGGCCACTGGGAGAGAAAGAGAGAGAGATTGATTTAAGAAAAGACAGGAAGAGAAGACAGGGAAGAGTGGAATAGAGAGAGAATGAGAGAATGAGAGACTCAGTTTATATCACAATACCTACATTTAGAGTCGGTTATTCATTCAGCCTGATGAGAAACTGTAGAACAGACTCAGTTTATATCACAATACCTACATTTAGAGTCAGTTATTCATTCAGCCTAATGAGAAACTGTAGAACAGACTCAGTTTATATCACAATACCTACATTTAGAGTCGGTTATTCATTCAGCCTAATGAGAAACTGTAGAACAGACTCAGTTTATATCACAATACCTACATTTAGAGTCGGTTATTCATTCAGCCTGATGAGAAACTGTAGAACAGACTCAGTTTATATCACAATACCTACATTTAGAGTCAGTTATTCATTCAGCCTAATGAGAAACTGTAGAACAGACTCAGTTTATATCACAATACCTACATTTAGAGTCGGTTATTCATTCAGCCTAATGAGAAACTGTAGAACAGACTCAGTTTATATCACAATACCTACATTTAGAGTCAGTTATTCATTCAGCCTAATGAGAAACTGTAGAACAGACTCAGTTTATATCACAATACCTACATTTAGAGTCGGTTATTCATTCAGCCTAATGAGAAACGTCAGTCACTTGTTTGTCCGATTTGGAGCCGCTGCCAAAGTGAGTTCCTGGTGAGTGATTTCTTACAAGGTCAACAAAACTATTTCTGAATCAGATTCTCACACAGATAACAGGGATGAGAACGGATGGAGAGAGAGAGAGATGGAGTGATGAACGAGCGCAGTACCGAGTGCTCTTCACCTCGAGTCTGAACGCATAATCGTCTGAGTGAATACATCTCCGAAAAACAGCATCAGATAAAACAGCTGTTTTCAGACCTGCAGCTCTTCACCTGAACAAACAAACGCAGGAAGAGACAAAACCATTCAAACAGGTTTCTGAGAAAAACAGACATTTTTACACTGAAAACATTCTTTCATCATCGCTGGACACAACAGCCCCTTCCCTCTGCGGTTAAAACGAAACCTGTAGTGAAAAACTGCCTGTTTAACTCTTTAACTGCCTCAGTGAAGCCACTTCACTAAATCCACCCTTTTACCCTGTTCTTCAGTGGTCAGGACCCCCATGGACCCTCACAGAGCAGGTACTGTTTGGGTGGTGGATCATTCTCAGCACTGCAGTAACACTGACGTGGTGGTGGTGTGTTAGTGTGTGTTGCGCTGGTCTGAGTGGATCAGGCACAGCAGTGCTGCTGGAGTTTTTAAACACTGTGTCCACTCACTGTCCACTCTATTAGACACTCCTACCTTGTCATTCCACCTTGTAGATGTAAAGTCAGAGACGATAGTTCATCTGCTGCTGCACAGTTTGTGTTGGTCATCCTCTAGTCCTTCATCAGTGGTCACAGGACGCTGCCCATCGGACGCTGTTGGCTAGATGTTTTTGGTTCTCTGCGCATTATGAGAGCAATAAAAAAAATATATTCAATTCACTTTTCTTGCATAAAATCGACCTGATTATTGAATTGAAAAAGTCCTTGTGGGGTTTGTTGCCCTGAGGCAACATCGTATGACAATGGGAAGAAATGATAGGAGGCCATGTTCCCTGAAGTGGTGAGTTCTGGCTTGTGATTTGCTGAATCTGTAAATAAATAAACGATACTGAATGTTATAAAAGAGGTTTAAAAGTGTCCACTAAGAGATAGTATGACCAAATACATGCTTTTTATTGACTTACTGGAACTCTTCCCTTTATTATTAACCCTGTCTTTGTTGTTAAATATGTATAATGCTAGTGTAAAGTGAAGAAAATGGGTTTGTTGCCTAGAGGCAACATCATTCAACAGAGGGTTAATGAGGTGGCCTGTCAGTGTATAACCTACCATACAATGCAAGACACAATGACTGATAGCTGGTCCATTAAAATAATGCCGGGATGGGACAGTAAACCAAGTTCAGTATCTTTAATAGTAAAAAATAAGAAACTTTCTAAATGTTTCTATAACCTTAGTGCTGCGTTCACATGTTGAAAAAATGGTCATCCCACACCTCATAGCGGTACACGGCTGACGGCGGCATGAAGCCAAGCTAATGTTGGCATGGTGACCGCGGTGCCTGCGCAAACGGACGATCATCAGAGGAGAGCTGTGTAATTTAGAGTGTTTATTTAAGGTGGAGAGAGACGGGAGGCGCTGGAATCCCATGGCTCCCAAAAAATCAACATCCGGTTTACTCCACTGCTGTGATCGACCTCTAAAGTCGGGAAAATTGGACTCTTGATGGAGCGTTCCGCTCACACTGTGGCAGGGCTGTAACTAGGATCAAAGTTTAGTTACTTTAGTTACTTAAAATTACATTTTTTTACATAATCATTGCAACTTTTAAGCACCTTTTTCTTTCATTTCTCCATCCCTCCATTCTTCCATGAACTGATTTGACTCCAGTTGCCCTGTTTAGGTTTATTTAATTAATCATTTAACTATTTCTTTATGTTTATTTTCAGCTGAAAACGTGTTGAAACCTACATCACAAGCAGTCCAAACAAAAATGAACTAGAGGGTTTCCATTTTACAATCTTAATGTGCTAATTGAGCTCATAAACTCTCAGCTAGCTACATTTTTACCATAGCGATGTTATATGTTAGCCTATTGCTTGTGTGCTGCATACCTGAACATCAGGAAGTCAAAGCTAACTTTACTCTGGTTCTCAGGGCAGCGTAGCGTCACAACAGAGTGGGCAGTTCAGTCTATGGCCGAGCCACAGCTGTTCTGAGGTCAGCTGAGAATCAGTCACTGCTTTTTGGGTAGATATGTCACTTTTCCACACTGTATCTCATAAAACTCTTCAGAAACTTCAGAGGACCTCTATGTCCTAAAAGCAGTTACGTCTACGACGGGCGCCGATTACTGAAGCAATTGCTGAGAGCAACATTTCGCTGGTGTCGCAACTAAACCTCATCTCTCCAAAACGGTAACTTTACAGGAGAAGGAAAAAACATACTTTACTTTTAATGTAAGTCAATGGAACCAGAATAGTTTCCAGGCCATTTTAGGTCGTTTCTTTTAGTCCGTTCATCATGAGATTTACACACAGTGTAAAGGGCAACAGGTATTTTCAAATTATGTCAAACACTGAAAAATGACAAAAATGGAGATACGAGGTTTTCTTCCAACAGCAGTGATTTGCTAAGCAGTGATTGGAGGGTTGAGGAAAATAAGGTGAACTTGGCCATAATACAGCGACAGCGCTCACAGAAAACAAATTTAATAAAAAAATGTGTTATAAATATTCTGGGTAGGTCTGTGACACCGTGGCTGCACCCCTGAGTGAACTACAGTATCACCAAAATGGCGCTGTTTCTACGTTGAATCCTACGAATAGAGAAAAGTGAAAAAAAACCCTTCTGAAACTACCGAGGACCAAACCTCAGTGTCCTCATAGCTAGTTACAGCCATGCACTGTGCTCTGGAGAACGTCGGCACCGTCCCAATTGAAAACAATGGAATATCTGGTTTGCCATCGTCCGTCTACCACATGTGAGAACAGGCCGTAGGTCTTTAACATCTATTTCAGGACCGTATCAGCCTTTGGTGATGTGTGGAAATTCATGGTGAAACTGGCAGACGGAGCAAAGTGTGAACGTCAGCCGATCAATAGCATCACAGCACTGCACAGAGAAGAGCTTTAGAGCTGATGTGGTTCCCCTGTGATGTCTGAGAGACGCGAGTGTTGGTTTGTAAACAGGAGGGTCAGACGAGCTCAGATCAATACGCTCCTCCTTCAGCAGTCAGGTTTGACCCTGTAAACACTGAGGAAGGTAGATGGAGAACTTTACATGTGTATTACTTAAATATTGGCGAACGACGGAGAAGCACTGACTCAAAGGCCTCCAAGTTAAAGAATGAGGGGGCGACGCCCAACCAATCCCAGCGCAATGGTCGAGAAAAGCTGTCTGAAATCAGCAGAACTGTAATTTACCAGATGGAAAAAGGGGGTTTCACACATGCAGGGTGGCAATGGCAACCAGAAAAACTGTGCAGTGTTCTGTTTAAGTCATGCAGGGTTGCCAGATTTGCAGTTCTTCTGCCAGCAAAATGTTAAAGGTGCCATAGAATGGAAAGCTGTATTTACATTGGAATAGTTGAATAAGGAGAGTTCAGTACATGGAACTGAACCTCAAACGCTGCTGTCTCCTCCTTCAAATACAAATCTGTTTGTAAAAGAGGGTAAAACAGGCCGACTCCAACATCCTAAACTGTTACGTAACGGTCATGACCCGTTAATATTCACACCCCCAAAATTTACACACCCCAGCCCCCGTTCTAGCCCAGCAAAACAACGACAACAGAGCAGCAGCAATGAAAATGTCAGACTGAGTGCAGAAATGCAGCTCCAGGCTGTGAAGGAACGTCGGCTCTTTTCATTCCCTGCACAAGAACCGAACCGTCAGTGGCTGATGATCGTCTTTAAACCAGGCTGAAGGGCTTCCTGTTCAGCTTCTTAATCCAATGTTCTGTTCCACCTTAAATGCTCCAGCCAGAATGTAACTGCATCATCATTTAAGGTGGAACTGAAAATTCCCAAAACAAGCTGGCGAACAGGAACTTCAGCTCCCACATCTCTAACAGGATCCCGAAAGCTTTAAGAGCTGTTATTAAGGTGAGCTCATTAAGGCCAAAGTGCAGTGAGAATAGAGTTTTAGAGCTCAGTCACAGACAAAGTAAAAGAGAAATGTTTTTAATCTAGATTTAAAAATTGCTACATTTGAGGCTCATTTAAGAAACGTTAGCTTCAAGAAACTAATATTTGTTTGATGTTTTGGCTGTTTATAACTGATGACATGAAAAGCAGGGTCTCCTTTTCGACCGCCAAAAAAACAACCATCACTTTCGGCTCAATCACTCAATCTTATCTGTGTTTTGATTGGCTGTTTCACGAAACTTGTTGAGATGCTTGCAACTGTTGCGGCTGAGTTTCGAGTGAGTTGCAAAACGTTTTACATCGTGCAACTCGAGCAATTTCTTTTCAGGTATGCTCTTAAAAAGATGGTACTTCAAGGGTTTTGTAGTAAACACAATGGTTCTCTGCATTACTAAATTGTTCTTCAGACTGATGGAGAATGTGTTCTATATAGAACCTTTTTCAAAATGGTTCTACACAGCACCAAAAAGGGTTCTGCTATTATGATGATGTCAAGCTTGTACCAATAGCAGAACATTTCTCTGTCACAATTTCTGTCAATCTGAAGGACCATCTCACTATGGAGAGAACCATTTAAGCATGCATATGGTTCTTCGAGTGATTATGGTGGGGTAAATGGAGTGGGGGTATGGAGGGTGGGGGTAAGTGGAGTCGGGGTATGGAGGGTGGGGGTAAGTGGAGTGGGGGTGTGGAGGGTGGGGGTAAGTGGAGTGGGGGTAAGTGGAGTGGGGGTGTGGAGGGTGGGGGTAAGTGGAGTGGGGGTGTAGAGGGTGGGGGTAAGTGGAGTGGGGGGTAAGTGGAGTGGGGGGTAAGTGGAGTAGGGGTATGGGCTCAAATGTGAAAAGACCTATACTTTCTCTCAGGGGGCCATTTCAAATCACAATATTGACCTCTGGGACAAACACCCAGCAGAGATCACACACTGAATTTTGAAAAAGTACCCAGCAGGAAAACACCAACTTTAAACCCGTCTCAGGTTTAAACCGGCCACTATAACAATGCAGCACAGACTCAGTGAACGCTGCCTGACCGTAAAGACCGGCCTGTTTTATCTCACTTTAATCTTATGAGGGCTCTAGAGCAGAGAACCACCAGTAGTGCTAGTACAAGGTGGGTGTTTCTGATGAAGTGGCCAGCTAGTGGAAGCACATTGTGGGTGTTTCTGATAAAGTGGCCAGCTAGTGGAAGCACATTGTGGGTGTTTCTGATAAAGTGGTCAGTGAGTGGAAGTACAAACTAGGTGTTTCTGATAAAGTGGCCAGAAGTACAGTGTAGGTGTTTCTGATAAAGTGGCCAGTCAGTGGAAGTACAAGGTATGTGTTTCTGATAAAGTGGCCAGAAGCACAGTGTAGGTGTTTCTGATAAAGCGGCCAGAAGCACAGTGTAGGTGTTTCTGATAAAGTGGCCGGTGAGTGTACAGAGGCTCCAGTGCTGAACAGTGTTTGTGGGCGGTTTGCTGGTGGATTAATGCTGAATGCTGAGGTCCTCTCCTCTAACACTCCTGCTGACTGCCAGAGACAGATTTGGACCCAGAATGCATTGGGGTATTTGGAGAGCTGGAGTGTGCCCAGATTGGCCCGTGTCATGACCAGTGGACTGGCCGGTCCTGTGTGAGTGCACCAGTTGAATAACTGGGCAGTGCTGGATTCTCTTTGATCTCCCACAGTTCTTATCTGCTGCTGCAGCGTGTGGAGCTGCTTCCCTGTCGCTCGGCCAGCGCTGAGGAAAACTGATTAGTGCCCAACAAAGCCTGGGATTGGATCTGCATTCAGATTCTCTGGAGACAGAGAGACAGAGAGAGGGAAGTACATTCCCAATCCCAGAAAATGCTGAATATGTATTTTGGCTGCAGTTCACAGATCTGCACATTTAATTAATTTGCGCTATTAAGCAGCTGCGGCCCCTCAGAGTCGGATCTCCACAGGAGAGCGGAGTCTGAAACCTACACCAACAAAAACTGGCAAAACGGCACAACTGACATATCAGAACGGTTCCCTGTGCGCTTCCCAGAGCTAATCCGAAGGAAAAGCCACTGGAACGACGAGAATTCCAGAACATTCTGCAGCTGCTGGAGCGTTTGGATCATTTACCCTGAAACTGAGCCGTCAGTAATCATAAACACAGTAATATAACTGACCTACTGCAGAGAGAGAGAGAGAGAGAGAGAGAGAGAGAGAGAGAGAGAGAGAGAGAAGGAGAGAGAGAGAAGGGAGAGAATGTGAGTGAGAGAAACATACAAATAGAGATAGTGGAGAGAAAGAGAAAAAGGGGAAAAGCAAGCAGAAGAGAGTGAGAAAAGAAAAAGTATATAGAAAGATGGAGAAAGTGTGAAGTAGGAAGAAGAAAAAAGAGAGTACAAAGGAAGAAAAGAGTCAATAGAGAGATGGAACAATTGAAAAAGAAGAGGACTAAGAGAGAGAATAAGAAGGAAGTAATGGAGAAGAAAAAGGAAGTGCAAGGAAAAGATCAAGGGTGGAAACGAGAAAGAGTGAAAGAAAAAAGAGAAGAAGGGAGAGACAAGGTAAAAGAGAGAAAGGCAAAAAAGGGATAAACAAATAAAAATTGTTTAAAGAAAAAAGAAAATAAGCGTGAGTGAAGGAAGAAAAAAGAAGAGAAAGGGAGCAAATGAATGAGGGAAGGAAGAAAATAGAAAGAGTGAAGAAAGAAGAGAAAGCAGAGAGAGAGATAGAGAGAGAGGGAAAGAGAGAGTGAGAGAGAGAGAAGAGAGAGAGAGAGAGCGGGAGAGAGAGAGAGAGAGAGAGAGGGGGAAAGAGAGAGAGAGAGAGAGAGAGAGAGAGAGAGAGAGAGAGAAGAGAGAGGGAGAGAGAGAGAAACAAGAGAGAGAGAGGGAAAGAGAAAGAGAGAGAGAGGGAAAGAGAAAGAGAGAGACAGAAGAGAGGGAGAGAGAGAGAGAGAGAAAGAAGAGAGAGAGAGGGAAAGAGAGAGAGAGAAGAGAGGGAAAGAGAGAGAGAGCGAGAGAGAGAAAGAGAGAAGAGAGAGAGAGAGGGAAAGAGAGAGAGGGAAAGAGAGAGAAAGAGGGGGAAAGAGAGAGAAAGAGAGAGAGAGGGAAAGAGAGAGAGAGCGAGAGTGAGAGAGAGAGAGAAGAGAGAGAGAGGGAAAGAGAGAGAGAGAGAGAAGAGAGAGCTCTGACTCTGTTGTGCTTGAATAGCGTTGGTGCTGCTGGGTGCTGAAGTTCTGGATGTTCTCCATGCAGCTCCAGCCAGATTTTCGCTCCGTCTCGCTCGAGTTTCTGCTTCGTCTGCACAGCTGTCTGACTTTTAATTGGTTCCCCCTGAAAAAAAACACCAGACTCCCAAACAAACTCGGCGCCAAGAAAACGGGCCTGAAGTTGGTGAGTTTTGGACGTGTTGGAGAGAAACTCACTCCGGAACTCCGTCTGTCTTCTGTTCTTAGGACAAAGAGCTGAAATCTCCAGAGGAACCTGCACTGCACTTCAATACGGAACTCAGTTCAGTGACCCAAAGCAGCTTCTCCAGTAATGTAAATCTAACTCACTGATCAGGGTCACAGAGGGAGAACCTCTCTTAGAACATGAGAAGGAACCACTAACAGGAACCGAGAAGCAAAAGAAGAAACTCCCTCAGAGCATGAGGAAGAACCACTGAGAAAAACCGAGGCTTAAAAGGAGAAACATGGTGGACAACACACAGAATCTTAGATCTAGAACATGGTGGAACACATAGAGGACGTTAGATCTAGAACATGATGGAACACATAAAGCATGGTTGATCAAGAGGATGGTGAATCTAGAATGCAGGGGAACACACATCAGAAGGTAAATCTAGAACATGGTAGAACTCATAGAAGATGTTACACATAGAACAAAGAGAAACTCAGAGTATGTTAGATATAGAACATGGTGGAACTCATAGAGGATGTTAGAACAGAACATGGTATAACTCACAGAGGATGGTAGAACAGAACATAGTGGAACAGACACAGCCTGGTAGATCTAGACCATGGTGGAACTCACACAGGATGTTAGATCTAGAACATGGTAGAACTCATAGAGGATGGCAGAACAGAACATGGTGGAACATATACAGCCTGGTAGATCTAGACCATGGTGAAACTTACAGAGGATGGTAAATCTAGAATGCAGTGAAACACACATCGGATGCTAGATCTAGAACATGGTAGAATTCATAGAGGATGTAATACATAGGACATAGCGGAACTCACAGAGGATGTTAGATATAGAACATGGAATAACTCATAGAGGATGATATAGAACATGGTGGAACTCAGAGAGCATGTTAAAACAGAACATGGTGAAACTCAGCTCTAGACCATGATGGATCTCATTGAGGACGGCATATCAAGAGTGCAGTGGAACACACATCAGACGGTAGATCTAGAACATGGTAGAACTCATACAGAATGTAGTACATTACATTTACATTACATTTCATGTAGGAACTTTCTGTGAGGGAGCTTTTAGAGGTGGACGTCTGGTTCCTATCACCACCACTGTGAACAGTTCTGACTCTATAAGTTTATCTAGAACATCAAACCGCTCTGAACGACTCTGTTTACAGCCTAACCAGTGAATTATGGAGAATTTTGGGGAGGTTCTCTTTAACGTCATACTGTAAGTTGAGTGTAAGTGCGCAGCTGGATTACAGCTTCCAGAGGCAGGTGAGGAGGGGCTCAGGCAGGGGTTCCACCTGTGAGGGTAACTATAAGAGAACGTGTGCTGTGCTTCTCTCTCGTCTAAAGTTTAGGGAAGAGTGTCCTGAATAACGGCAGTTCGGCTCCAGTCTGGTGGTTTATGACGGCTTTCTGAGAAACAGGGCACAGTTTTGAGAAGCGAGCGCGTTTAGACCGGCTCTGTATTGTTCCGAGTTGGTCTTAATTAGACGGAGGTTATTCACTAATGTCTCGGAGAACACAGAGGATTATCCACGCGCACCTCAAACGAGCGGCAGGGTGTCTAATTAATAACGGTTAAATGCTCCCCAGGGCTCGACTAAAATCAATACTTCTGAGGACAGCCGGGCTGACAGACACTTCTAATTAACTGCCCCGGACTCGCTGACCCTGAGAACACAGGGGCCGGCTCTGAAACTACAGCACGTGTTGTAGAATTATCCTGGAGAACAGAGAGAGAGAGGGAGGAACAGAGAGGAGCAGAACCACCAGGCCACATTCAGAACTTAATTATGCTGTAATCCTCTAAAGCACAAAGAGAAAGAAAGTAAGAATGTTAACTGGCAGAAAAACAGCCGCCAACGAGGACCAGAGCAGCTCTACGCTGCTCAGGATTGGTTCCAAAAGAACGGCTGCACTCCTATTTTGACCCTTTGGACCCTCCGTAGTTCCACAAAGCAATCTGAATTTGCTGTTCCACCTTAAAAAGTGTAGCAGTTACATTCTGGCATCTGTATAGAATGTAGCTGATGACCATTTAAGGTGGAACAGCAAATTTGACATGGATGTAGAACATGGTGGAACACAAGGGATGGTAAATATAGAACATGATAGAACACATACAGTGTGGTAAATGTAGAACACAGTAGAACATAGAGAACATGTTGGAACACATACAGTATGGTAAATGTAGAACATGTTGGAACACATAGTTGGTAAATGTAGAACATGGAACAAAAAGAGTATAGTAAATGTAGAACATGGTGGAACAAATACAGTATGGTAAATGTAGAACATGGTGGAACACATAGTTGGTAAATGTAGAACATGGAACAAAAAGAGTATAGTAAATGTAGAACATGGTGGAACAAATACAGTATGGTAAATGTAGAACATGGTGGAACACATACAGTATGGTAAATGTAGAACATGGTGGAACACACAGTTGGTAAGTGTAGAACATGGAACAAAAAGAGTATAGTAAATGTAGAACATGGTGGAACAAATACAGTATGGTAAATGTAGAACATGGTGGAACACATAGTTGGTAAATGTAGAACATGGAACAAAAAGAGTATAGTAAATGTAGAACATGGTGGAACAAATACAGTATGGTAAATGTAGAACATGGTGGAACACATACAGTATGGTAAATGTCGAACATGGTGGAACACACAGTTGGTAAGTGTAGAACATGGAACAAAAAGAGTATAGTAAATGTAGAACATGGTGGAACACATACAGTATGGTAAATGTAGAACATGGAACAAAAAGAGTATGGTAAATGTAGAACATGGTGGAACATACAGTTGGTAAATAAAGAACATGGTGGAACACATAATGGATGGTAAATGTGGAACATGGTGGAACACAGTATGTAAATGTAGTTCATGGTGGAATGCATAATAGATATTCAATCTAGAACATGGACAGAACACATAATGGATGGCAGATATTATCCTGGAGAACAGAGAAGGAGGGCGGAACAGAGAGGAGGAGAACCATCAGGCCCCACTTGAAACTTGTGTCCAAAACAAAACCAGAAGCAAGAACCTTTTATCAGGCCAAAAGAGAACATTCTATCAGATCAAGGGTGGAGAACTTTCCATCAGACGGAACAAGGTGAGCCGTCCACCATAATAATAGAGAAAAACTTTCCATCGGGTCAAGTGAGGTGAACTGTCCACTGGACCAATGGAGGAGAACTTTCCAGTAGGCCAAATGAGGAGAACTTTTTATGAGGCCAAACAAGGGGAACATTATATAGGTCAAGGGAGGAGAACCTTCCATCAGACCGAACAAGGTGAGCCGTCCACCATAACAAAGGTGAGAACTTTCTATCAAGCCAAACAAGATAAACTGCCCACTGAAATAATGGAGAACTTTCCATCAGGCCAAAAGAAGAGAACGTTCTATCAAGTCAAAGGAGGAGAACGTTCCATCAGGCCAAATGAGGACCACTTTCCATAACACGGAATGAGGAGAACGTTCCACTAAGCTGACAGAGGTAAACCAAACAGGGGAAACCGTCTGTCATCCCACCGGGACATTCGAACGAGAAGCTGGCTGATGCACCATTTAAGGTGGAACGGGAAAATTCGAACGAGAAGCTGGCTGATGCACCATTTAAGGTGGAACGGGAAAATTCGAACGAGAAGCTGGCTGATGCACCATTTAAGGTGGAACGGGAACATTCGAACGAGAAGCTGGCTGATGCACCATTTAAGGTGGAACGGGAAAATTCGAACGAGAAGCTGGCTGATGCACCATTTAAGGTGGAACGGGAACATTCGAACGAGAAGCTGGCTGATGCACCATTTAAGGTGGAATGGGAACATTTGAACGAGAAGCTGGCTGATGCACCATTTAAGGTGGAACGGGAACATTCGAACGAGAAGCTGGCTGATGCACCATTTAAGGTGGAATGGGAACATTCGAACGAGAAGCTGGCTGATGCACCATTTAAGGTGGAACGGGAAACATTCGAACGAGAAGCTGGCTGATGCACCATTTAAGGTGGAACGGGAAACATTCGAACAAGAAGCTGGCTGATGCACCATTTAAGGTGGAACGGGAACATTCGAACGAGAAGCTGGCTGATGCACCATTTAAGGTGGAACGGGAAAATTCGAACGAGAAGCTGGCTGATGCACCATTTAAGGTGGAACTGGAACATTCGAACGAGAAGCTGGCTGATGCACCATTTAAGGTGGAACGGGAACATTCGAACGAGAAGCTGGCTGATGCACCATTTAAGGTGGAACGGGAACATTCAAACGAGAAGCTGGCTGATGCACCATTTAAGGTGGAACAGGGAAATTCGAACGAGAAGCTGGCTGATGCACCATTTAAGGTGGAACGGGAACATTTGAACGAGAAGCTGGCTGATGCACCGCTTAAGGTGGAACGGGGAAATTCAAACGAGAAGCTGACTGATGCACCATTTAAGGTGGAACGGGAACATTCGAACGAGAAGCTGGCTGATGCACCATTTAAGGTGGAACGGGAAAATTCCAACGAGAAGCTGGCTGATGCACCATTTAACTAACAGGTTCGTGTAAGAAGGTGCTGGGTCCTGGCTGGACCCAACGTGGCATCTAGGTATGTATATCTATGGCCTATACCCCACCAATTAGCACGGTGCTAACTGCATCGTCACGTCAGCGAAGTTGTCTTCCTATTTGCCTATTTGGCTTCTTAATTGATTTTCTGTTCCACCTTAAATGGTGCAGCCGTTACATTCTGGTGCCTCAGGCCATATAATAATAAGATATTAATAATTAATGAATCAAATAAGAAACCGGCAAAATAGGAAGCCGACTGTAGCTTCGCTCCTCAAACCTATGAAGTCGTTCAGTTAAGTCTAATAGACTTGATTACGAGTTTCTGACTCGGTCACTGATTTACAGTAAGACATCACCATAATAGAGAGAATCACAGCAGCTTGTCTGAGGCTACATTACATGTTGCTGCTTTTGCTGGACGAGCAATAAAAGCTGTTGGACTGTTACGGATTAAAGGGCAGCGTGAGGGAAAACTCTGGACCATGCTGCGCCCCTCAGTCGCCTGAAGATCATTTATTGATGCTTCTCTGCTTGACAGGACTCCATTCCACCCCTCGCTGAGCCAGATTCGGAGGAGAAAAACGAACAATACGGACAGACCACAGGCCACAGCATCCTTATGCCTCCTGCCCCGCCGCGCTTTCACAAACATCAAACCTGAGAGCTCTGTTTTCAAGCCTGAGAGCGCTCCATATCCGCTAACAGCAGTGGAGCTGTGAAATGGGCCCTTTAATATCGCTTATGTGACATTAAAGGGCTCATATACTACATTTTTCTCATTGCTTTCTGTGTTTCCATGTTTTATGCACCAAAAACAGTCATAATTCATTCCTACATGAACATTTTCCAACCTCTCCTTATCCCTTAGAGTTAAACCAGCTTTGTTACTGTCCCTTTAAGGCTGATACATGTAAATAAGCTCTGCTCTGATTGGCTGTTCTTTTTTTAAGCAATAGAACACTCGAGGGAGTGTGTTATCGCGAAATAACATCACGGCTGTGATTTGGTCGCCGTAGATCATCACAGCTAAACAACCTGGAATCAGCCAGAAATGAACCCTAATACCATTCGCCAAACGTGGAGTCTGATCTTCAGAGTCCAAATCAGACTGAGCCATAAAACTGCCGCAATATCAGGTTCAGCTCAGTTTTGTCAGTTTTTGCCAGATCAGTATTAATGTTGTTTTGTTCCAGCCAGTCTGTAAAGCATCTTACAGCCCATTTAGTTTGGCGAATGGTGTTGGGTTCATTTCTGGCTGATTCCAGGTTGTTCAGCTGTTCTTCTGTCACAGCTGCCGACTGAAAAGCTGCTCAGTGGTGATGACAGTTTGGGAATTTAGTGTCGTCTCATCTTCAGAGTCTGACCAAATCGGCTGTCGGTCAGATGTGATCTTAAAAGTGTCCGTTTTCTGTTTGTGGCAAAGTAAGAAGTAAACATGGCTTGAGCGTCTCCTACAGCTGTCAAAGTCGTTGCTTAGCAACGGCATCTCAGTGGAGTGATACAGTGTTTGTGAAAAACCTGTGATGTTATGGTGAAATAACAGCACAGTTAGAACACTGCTCAACCAATCAGCTCGCGCGGCCGGAAACTAACTGCTGTATAACGTACCTCATCCAGAAAGCAGGGCTGGCTGAAACACTCCTTATGACTTCATCATGGGTGAAGCTAAACCGCTGTAGGTCTGAACAGGCGGATATATGTAAATGAGATTATCCTTGTGACATCACAAAAACATGAATAATAATAACAATAACCAGATAATAACTATAGCAGTACATTCAGGCCTTTATTCAAACTCCAAACATATTTACAGTTAACAGCTGCAACATGACTTCACACCTACTGGGTGAACCAGTTTGCTACAGCGTTAATTATGGGGTCCCGGACCCCCCAGGACCCCTTGCATTTCACACCTCGCTAGCAGCGGTTGCTAGTGCTAGCTCTGCTCTAGAATCGCCAAAGTTCAAACTCATCAGTTCCACTTAAAACACGCCTCGCACTAAAAAGCTCATCTGTGAGTTTCACATCGATGTCAGTCTCTACACCAAATAACAAGCAAACACAATGAAATGTTTTAGATTTTTTATTTAAAAGAATTTACAACCATTTTTTTCCCAGCATATATAAGACCAAAGGCCTCTTTTCTTCTTTTGTACATCATTTACACAACCAGGAGTGTCATAAACATAAAAACATGAACCGAATCAGAGAAATCCAACCCAAACTGAGAGAACACGGCCGCTCACTTTCCTCATAAAACCAATAACGGCCGAAAAACGACCTGAAAACTTAAGACGTAAGAGTCTGAAAAACCTCAAATAAGGACTGAAAAGACTGACACATCCGCTCACCATCTGTGGTCAGCAGCTCAGACTCTGACTCCTCCCAGTCTGCGTAGCTTATTAGCACTTGTTCAACCCAAATGATGAATGAAATCAAATACAGACCAGAAAACGTTCCAGACCTTCAGTCCCTAAAGTGATCGAGAGGTCTGTATCATTCTGGTTCTTCCTTTGATGAAATGGACTCAAAACATAAAACCAAATCCTGAAGAAAAAACAATATTTAAAGGAAAATCTTCATTGACGGCGTTCTTCAGTCCGAGATGAGGCTCAGTCTGGGCTCAGAAACCAAACCGCTGGTACCAAGCAGAGGATTCTGAAGGTCTGATGAAGATCGCCAGAAGCTACAAACAGTGGCAGAAACCGACAACACTGAACATAAGACTCGCTCCACACTGGGAACGTCTCATTTTTCCATACAGAATGGTTTAACTGTCCTTATTAAAGTCGCCTAATGTAATACAAAGATGAGCTTCATTGCTCCTCAAAGCTGGTGAGCTTCGTTAGCTTAATTCTGAAATAGGCCAAGAGTGTCTGACGTAGGAAAAACCTGGAGCCAAATAACTGCAGGACATTTGAGATTCACTATTAAATACAAACAGCTCCAAAAAACACAAATGTTTTTGGCAAAAATCTGAGAAAATTCACATTTTCATTCCCTAAAGTACCTTTTAATGCTGAGGTTGTTTAAGTATCGTCTACTGAGAGGTTCTCCAGAGCAGTGGTTCCTCAAGGACCCCCAGATGGTCCACATTTTGGCTCTAACCCTGAGAGTGGTGTGAGTTTGGTTGGAGCAAATATCTGGACTTGATGAGGTGGAGGTGCCCGCATCTTTTCAATCCAGTGTCCTGGGCTGGTCCTGGCTTTTGTAGCCACTGAGTGGCCAATCAGCTCCATTTCTGTTCTGTTAACTACTGGTAATTACAAAATCCAGGACTGGAATCTGGATTCAAAGGTCCTTTTGAAGACCTCTGCTCCAAAGAACCTCCAGAAAACCTCCCAAAGGAACCCTCATAGGCTCCTCTGAACCTGATCATCCTTTAAATCACAGGAAGGCACTAAAATGTCTGTGAAAACACATTGAATACCCATGATGCATCATTAAGTATTATGCTTTAACTTCAAATCAGCATCTCTGAACTTCCATATGTTCACAATATAAAAGTTAAGCACTTTATTAAAGGCGAATTCCACTGATTTTTCACCGTTTCTGCATATTTTGAGATATTTTGAGTGTTTAAAATGTAAACAGAGTCACTGACAACACAAATATAAACATTTTATTTACTATCCAGAACCACCAGTGAACCTACACGAGTCTTCTGAGTTTATATGGAATGTTGATGATGGAAAATAGTGGAAAATCTGAAATAATCAGTTTTCTTTGGGGACTGTTTTTCCTCACAGCGCCCTGCATGTATCCCTCCACCATGAATGGAGTTTAAGTTCTCTAAACTATCATAAAACAGTGTCAGGCAGTGAATTCATAACCATTTCATGTAGGAACTTTCTGTGAGGGAGCTTTTAGAGGTGGACGTCTGGTTCCTATCACCACCACTGTGAACAGTTCTGAGTCTAGAATGGAGCGTTTCACACCAAACCACTCTGAATGACCCTGTTTACACATTAACTTTTTAATTTTGCAGAAATTTTTGAAATATCAGTGGAATTCCCCTTTAAGTGGTGTACAGGATTTAAAGTGTGGCAGTGGTGAAAGTCATTTTGTTCGTTTAGACTCGAGTCGTCCAATCAAAATGA
This sequence comes from Colossoma macropomum, assembly GCF_904425465.1. NCBI lineage: Eukaryota > Metazoa > Chordata > Actinopteri > Characiformes > Serrasalmidae > Colossoma > Colossoma macropomum. The sequence goes on along the minus strand of NW_023495965.1, from coordinate 798,869 downwards.
GACAATATAAGTGCCTTTAGAAAGAAAATCTCTTCAAACCGTCAGAACTGACCTCAAAAACAAATGCAGATCAGCTGAAACTGATGAAACAAACGAAGCCTGACTGAACCCTGAACCCTGAACCCGAGCAGGACGTGAGGCGAATGCCTCTGACGTGTTTCTCTCTTTCTGGAGCAGAAAACAGGCCTAAATTAAGCCCCGTCAGAAACAGATCCAGCTAGATAATCAGAAAGCAAAAGGCCACAGAATTAAAATGATAAATAATAAATAATAAAAGACGAGATTTCGTTTTCAGATGCGCTCTTGCGAAGCCGCGTTGCTCGTTAACCCGCGGAGGGGTGAGAGGCCGACTGCAGCTGACGAGCACAACACAACGGACTCGTCCTTTCATCTGCTCCATATACCGACGCTGAGGAGGGGGAGGAGGGGGGAGGAGGAGGAGGAGGAGGAGGAGGAGGAGGAGGAACAGGAAATCAGCTTAACGCAAACAATAATTCAGACGAGAGCCTCTTAATTGGGTCCTCCGGGACGCGAACGTGCGGCCGGCTGCAGGACGGTGATGGAGGAGAGAAGAAGGGCTCTTCAGAGGAAAAACACAGGATGAAGAAGATGATGATGATGATGATGATGCAGCAATAGAACCAGCTGGACGTCTCTGAACGTGGCTGAAGATGAAGAGTGGACGAGCAAAAAGCATCTCCTGCTGATCTGACTGGCAGAGGGAGGGAGAGAGGGAGAGAGAGAGAGAGAGAGAGAGAGAGAGAGAGAGAGAGAGAGAGAGAGAGAGAGAGAGAGAGGGTAAAGGGTCGAGAGAAAACTAGAGAAAGAGGGAAACTTGGTAAAAGGTGGGGGGAGAAATGAAAGAGAGAGAGAAAGAGAATGAAATGGAGAGAATAGAGAGAGAGTCAAGAGAGAGGGAGGAAATAAAGAGTGAAATGGAGAGGGGATGAGAAAACGAGAGAGATATATTTGGTAAAGGGGAGAAGGATGGAAAGAGAGTGAGAGACAGAAAGAAAGAAAGAGATAGAGAGACAGAGTGTGTGTGTTTGTGTGTGTGTGTCTGTGAGAGAGAGAGAGAGATAATGAAAGAGAGAGAATGTGTGTGTGTGTGTGTGTGTGTGTGTGTGAGAGAGAGAGAGAGATAAAGAAAAAAGATAGAGAGAGAGAGAGAATGTGTTTGTGTACGAGAGAGAGAGAGCGAGAGAGAGAGCGAGAATGTGTTTGTGTATGAGAGAGAGAGAGAGAGAGAGAGAGAGAGAGAGAGAGAGAGAGTGTTTAGAGGGTGTTGAGCGCCCTCTGCTGACACATCTGGTGCAGAAAAGAACGAGAGAAAAGAATGAAAGCTGAGAATAAGAGGGAGAGAGAAGTAAAGCAGTGAGGAGCAGAGAAGAGAAAAGATGAAGGGTAAAGAGAGGAAGAGAGGTAAACGGGCAGAAAAGGAAAAGCAGCGAGGAGGAGAAGAGGCGCCGAAGGGCAGAGAGAGAGGGGCTGGGAGAGAGTGAGTGAGAAAGGAGGAGAGAATGAGGGACTGATGGGTAGAAGTTGAGTGGAGGATGAAGCTGGAGATCAGCAGTTCCCCACCCCTGCGGCGGGGGGCGCTGTGCAGCTGCTGCTGTTCACCCCCGTCCTGTCTCGGTGTCTCTGGCCGCCTCTGCGCCGGCTGCTCGCCGCGGACTTCAGCTGAAACAGACGGAGGAGAAAAACGATTCAGAGAAACAAACAGAGAAACAAGACTAGACGAGCCCACTCACGCCGGACCACCAGGCTGCACACACCCCTCAGCAGCTTTCTGTAAATAACGCAGCCATTTTAACTGAGGGGGACGCGCCCCCCCCCAGAGACGTTAACCAGCCCACACACGGTCCAGAACCAGCCTGTTCTTCAGTGGTAAGGACCCCCATGGACCCTCACAGCGCAGGTACTATTTGGGTGGTGGATCATTCTCAGCACTGCAGTAACACTGACGTGGTGGTGGTGTGTTAGTGTGTGTTGTGCTGGTCTAAGTGGATCAGACACAGCAGTGCTGCTGGAGTTTTTAAACACCTCAGTGTCACTGCTGGACTGAGAATAGTCCACCAACCAAAAACATCCAGCCAACAGAGTCCTGTGGGCAGCGTCCTGTGACCACTGATGAAGGACTAGAGGATGACCAACACAAACTGCGCAGCAGCAGATGAGCTATCGTCTCTGACTTTACATCTACAAGGTGGACCGACAAGGTAGGAGCGTCTAATAGAGTGGACAGTGAGTGGACACAGTGTTTAAACACTCCAGCAGCACTGCTGTGTCTGATCCACTCGTACCAGCACAACACACACTAACACACCACCACCACGTCAGTGTTACTGCAGTGCTGAGAATGATCCACCACCCAAATAGTACCTGCTCTGTGAGGGTCCATGGGGGTCCTGACCACTGAAGAACAGGGTAACACAGTATGCAGAGAAACAGATGGACTACAGTCTGTAACTGTAGAACTACAGAGGGACACTATACAGTCAGAGTTCGCAGGTCGTGCAGTCTCACCTGCTGAGACTGTAAGCTGCTTCCTGCAGATGCTGCGTCCACATTGGCTGCTTCCCCCTGTGATGCAGCTTTCCTGGCTGACTGTGTCTTGGCCTGAGGCTTGGTCTGCAGTAGCTGGAGGAAGAGAAACACCCAAAAAAGCACTTTAGAGAACCACAAGCTCACACTGACCCCAACTCACCTGGAGACTCCTCACAAAGCTGCATGACTAAATCTACTAAATCAAGGACTTTCAGAAAAGTACTGGACAGGGCTCAGTTCTGTTTGGTCTCATGGAGCCAGATGTGATCTCACACTGAAAATACACATCTGGGGACAACCTGATAAACTCTCTACTAAAGCTTTTTTTTCTATTCTGATTGGCTCTCTGCACAGCCTAGATCAGGGGTCGGCAACATGCGGCTCTTTTACTGCCCTGTTGTGGCTCCACAACTGAATCAGATTAGTAGGTAAAAATAAAATAATCCTCCTTTACAGTAAAATAAAGCTCTGCTGATCGTTCAACACAGTTTAACAATAAATGGTCTTAAACTCTGGAGTTAATGTAGAACTGCTGATTCACCCTGTAACCCTGAAGATCAGCGCAGACTGCTGGTCACCATAGCAACACAGACAACAGTCTCGCCTAGCTGGTAGCTAACGACACGGCAAAGAGAGAGATTTAAGATGAACATCGATAATTTGGAGATGAATGGACTTGTGTTTATAATCACTCCAGCTGGTTTCCCGATACGTTTAATCTGCAGTGAGAAAAACTGAAGTCAGTTTCTCAATCGCCCGATTCTTGTACGAATTTATTTCCACCTTAAATGGTGCTGCAGTTACATTCTGCCACCTCAGGCACCGTTTAAGGTGGAATGGGAAAAATCGAACAAGCAGCTGGTGAACGAGAAGCGACTTCAGCCTCGTAAAAAGTCGAATGCTGAGAGACATTTTACAAGAAACTGTTCTACTTTAGAAAAGTTTCCTGCTGGAGATGTGAGAAAAGCGGCTGTAGCTGAGCTGAAGATTAAAGTCTGTGTTTTCGTTTATATTATATTTTTAGTCTACACTAGTTCATCAGCACATACTGAGACATATTTACAGCCAAGATGGTAAAATGGACATAAACTGTTGTGGCTCCCAAGGTGGTTAGATTTTTGCTGAAAGGATAAAATGGCTCTTCTGAACATTTGGGCTGGACTAGTTTACATTTTCTTTGAAGTGTTCAGGTTTTTTCAGTGAGATGAATCCGTGTCCTGCGAGCTGCAGCCCTGTTTTGAAGACAGCCTGCCTCTACACTGCACACCAAACCAGTGCTCTGTGGACGGCCACTTCCTGCTAAAGTAGGCGGTTCTTTAAGCCGCGTGACACTCTCTGAAGACAGGCCCAGGGGGTCTATGTGCCCTCTGACCTTGGTGATGGTTCCGACGGCCTTGGTGCGTCCCTCCCTGAAGACGAGCCGCTGGTCAGTGTGCAGATACTCCGGAGTCTTTATGAAGCGGAAGTGAACGGTAGCTTTATCACCCGTCCGCAAGCACTCCTTACTCATAGACAGGATAGTAGCAGTCTGTCTGATACTGCCACAGTGGACTGAGAGAGAGACAGAGAGAGAGAGAGAGAGAGAGGGAGAGAGAGAGAGAGGGAGAGAGAGAGAGAGAGAGACAGAGAGAGAGAGACATGCGAGGGCAAAGAGAAAGCAAAAGGAGAAACAAATGGAGAGAAGCCAAGACAGCAAAAATAAATAAATAAATACATAAATAAATAGATAAATAAATAAATAAGGCCGGCCTGGTATCTGGGTGATACTGTCCTGTTTATTTGTTTGTTTATTTGTTTATTATCTCTCTCTTACCCATGGCCTGGTATCTGGGTGATATTGTAGTCGGATGATGAAGGACGAGGATCTCCGCCTCGAACTCCCATGATGCGTGTGGGCTGAGGCGGGGGGACACCATCACCATGCCCTTCCTGATGGCCGAGCGTTTGATCTTCTTCAGAGCGAAGGAGGCCGTCTGCCCCCCCCTCACCTCCTTCACCGGCATGCGCTTGCGGTGGATGGATTTAACGGTGAGGGGGATGAAGACCCCCAGGGGGTCCGGGCCCAGCAGCAGCGTGTCGTTCAGACGTATCCATCCGCGCAAAGTAGTCCCTGATACTACTGTACCCACACCCTGAGAGAGAGAGAGAGAGAGAGAGAGAGAGAGAGAGAGAGAGAGAGAGAGAGAGATCTTCATTTAAATCGATTTTATATCCAGTTTTCTGAAAAATCAGTAATTTGTATTTTAAGGCTCTTTTCAGTGAAAATAAACAAACTCTGACTTTTGCCCAGAACTGTAAACATGTACATTATACTCAATGTTCATTATTAATGTTTTGTGTGTTTTTGTTATTGTTTTTATTTTTTGTTGACTTTTTCTTTGTTGTTTTTGTGTTTGTTTGTTGTTTATCTGACCGGTACGGAGTAGGTGTCGTCGATCTGAAACTCGGCCAGCTCGTCGTCTTTAAACGTGCTGCGTGAGGAGAGCAGGTTCAGGAACATTTTCAGCAGGTCCATGTTCTCCCCCGTCACATTGGAGATCTGGAAAATGGGACACATCCTGCACACAGACAGACAGACATACAGACACACAGACATACAGACACACAGACAGACAGACATACAGACAGACAGAGCTGGTATCAGCAGCAAACACTTCAACTTACATTAGGTACTGTTTCAGTGCACCAGGTGGCGCTGTCTGTCTTTTATTATTTAGACAAGGAGGGCAAAGAAGTCTAGCCGTTCACTCACAACACCGGGACAGTTAGCAAGAGTTACCTATTAGCGAGCGTTAGTTTACAAACCACACAGTTAGATACATCAGTCATTCTCGGTTAGCAGAGTTCGGTAATCTTAGCTATTTCCAGTTAGCAGAGTTAGCAAGTGTTAGCTGTTTTTAGTTAGCACTGTTATCTTCAATTAGCATAAGCAGCTAGTGTGAAATGTTTACAGTTAGCATTGTTAGCTCCATACGCTAAAACCATGTTTGCTATTTTCAGTAAGCACAGTTAACCACTGTTAGATGTTTTCAATTAGCGTTACTAGCTCTGTTAGCTAAAACATCGTTAGCTATTTTTAGTTAGCACAGTTAGTGTTAGCTGTTTTTAGTTAGCACAGTTAGTGTTAGCTGTTTTTAGTTAGCACAGTTAGTGTTAGCTGTTTTTAGTTAGCACACTTAGTTAGTGTTAGCTCTTTTTAGTTAGCACACTTAGTTAGTGTTAGCTCTTTTTAGTTAGCACAGTTAGTTAGTGTTAGCTGTTTTTAGTTAGTGCTATTAGCTCCGTTAGCTAAAACAGCGTTAGCTATTTTCAGTTAGCACAGTTAGTTAGTGTTAGCTGTTTTCACTTAGCGTTGTTAGCTCTGTTAGCTAAAACAGCGTTAGCTATTTTCAGTTAGCACAGTTAGTTAGTGTTAGCTGTTTTCAGTTAGCGCTGTAAGCTCCGTGGCCAAAACAGCGTTAGCTATTTTCAGTTAGCACAGTTAGTGTTAGCTGTCTTTAGGTAGCGCTGTTAGCTCCGTTAGCTAAAACAGCCTTAGCTATTTTCAGTTAGCACAGTTAGTTAGTGTTAGCTGTTTCAGTTAGCGCTGTTAGCCCCATTAGCCAAAACAGCGTTAGCTATTTTCAGTTAGCACAGTTAGTTAGTGTTAGCTGTTTCAGTTAGCGCTGTTAGCCCCATTAGCCAAAACAGCGTTAGCTATTCTCAGTTAATTTTCATGCACAATCACTGTTTATTTGCTGAATTATGCATATTGGATGATAATTAAACATAAAAGGCGACCTGTGCAAAAGTTATGGCACATGTTATAATTCATGTTCTATTCTTTTTTCTCCAGTGTGTTAAACTCAGTAAATAAACAGAAACTGTGCACTAAAATCTGCGGAAAATGAGATATTTAAGTACGGCTGTAGTGACAGTGATGTAAACGATCCGCGTGGTAATTATGAATGAAACATGCAGATGAAGCTGTTCCTGTTGAACACAGTGATCTGAGCTGCTGTGGGTGTTTAATCCCGTCTGTGAGTGAAACACTGAAGCTCCTCCTGATGATCTTCTCCAAAAAATCAGCAGCACCGTTCACTCCTCACGAGGAGCAGCCGCGAAGACTCGGCCTGCAGTGCCCCTCAGAGCCCCTCAGCACTCAGAGTTACACTCCTTCAGTAATCAGCACATTCTGTACCGCTCTCTTCCTTAACTTCCCTCTCTCTCTCTGTCTCTCTCTCTCTTCCCGTTCTCTCTTTCTCTGTCTCACAATCAGGACGGCACAGATGTCTCATTCAAACCGACGCAGGAATTGTCGGCTGTGTTTTTCCGACTCTTTCCATGAGCTCCGAACGAAGGAAGTTACAAAGAGAGGCGTCTCTGCATTTTCAGGAACACTGTGGCTTCAATGCATGGTTCTAGATAAAACCTTTGAAGGGCTCATATCAGAGAAGAGTGATTTTTTTTATTCCATGCAGCAGGTAAAGTTTTAAAACAAACCATACTGTAATGTCCACATGTGGAACACAGCGTTTTTGTGATGTCACAAAAAAATAAACCTCAATTACAAAAAAGTTGAAACAGTGTCTGGAAATTCCGGTTTGACTTCACTCAACCGCTAAATTTTCCAGATTTGATGCCTGTTCCACTGCGTTGCATCACCTTCCCTCTAAAAACACTACATCGTCTGAAGGCGCCACAAACTGATCCAGTTTTAATGGCGGCATTCTTTGTTGTGAAAGTCTTCAGCTGCATGTTTTCAGTGGAACACAGTTCTGGAGTCTAGAACCTGCCCTCTGTGATTACGCAGCCGTGCTGTTCTAACATGTGTAGAATGTTTCTTCTTGTTGTCATAAATAACCATGGACGTCTCTGAAAAAGACGTTGTCTAGAAGGCAGCGCACGTACGCAGTGTGTTCAGTGTAGGCCTGGACGACAACGTCCGTTATTTCCATAAACAATCTGAAAGTTTTGACTGATCAGACCACAACACACGTCTCTACTGAGCATCAGCCCATTTCAGATGAGCTCGAGTCCAGAGAACGGTTTGTCTGAGTATTCCCGAGCTCGTCCATGCAGGCACTGGCTGAAAAACACTGCTCTTAAACTGCTGGCTGCATGATTTGATTCTTTGGCTTTGAAGGTTAATAAAGAAGCAATGCGATGAAGAGAGCGTGTTACCTTTCTGAGCTGAAGTTGGAAGCGGTGACGATGACATCGTCTTTGTTTTGCACTAGAACTGGGATTTTTCTGCAGCCGGGCGACTTCAGTAACCTCTGCAACAGCTTCAGAGTCTCTACAACACACAGGAATGTGCACAGATTAGCAAGTACAGTATCACAGTTTATGAGTCTGTGTAACTGTGATCTGTGAACTGTGTGATCTGTGTTATTGTGATCTGTGTAACTGATCTGTGAGATCTATGTAACTGTGGTCTGCGTAAAAGTGAATTGTGTGATCAGTGTAGTTGTTATCTGTGTGATCAGTGATCTGTCTAACTGCGATCTGTGTAACTGTGACCTGTGGTCTGTGTAACTGTGACCTGTGGTCTGTGTGATCTGTGTGATGTGTAACTGTAATCTGTGTAACTCATCTGTGTGATCTGTGATCTGGGTAACTGTGATCTTTGTGATCTGAGTGATGTGTGATTGTGATCAGTGTGATCTACATGATTGTGATCTGTGCGATCTGTGATGTGTGATCCGTGTGATCTATATGATTCTGATCTATGTGATCTGTAACTGTGATGTGTGATCTGTATAATTGTGATCTGTGTGATCTGTGTAACTATGATCTTTGTGATCTGAGTAATCTGTGTGATCTATGTAATTGTGATCTGTGTAACTGTGATCTGTGTAACTGTGATCTGTGTGATCTGTGTAACTGTGATCTGTGTAACTGTGATCCGTGTGATCTGTGTAACTGTGATCTGTGTAACTGTGATTCATGTGATCTGTGTAACTGTGATTCGTGTGATCTGTGTAACTGTGATCTGTATGATCTGTGTAACTGTGATGTGTGTGATCTGTTTAATTGTGATCTGTGTAACTGTGATCTGTGTGATCTGTGTAATTGATCTGTGTGATCTGTGTAACTGTGATCTGTGTAACTGTGATTTGTGTGATCTGTTTAATTGTGATCTGTGTAACTGTGATTTGTGTGATCTGTGTAATTGTGATCTGTGTGATCTGTATAACTGATTCGTGTGATCTGTGTAATTGTGATTTGTGTGATCTGTGTAACTGATTTGTGTGATCTGTTTAATTGTGATCTGTGTGATCTGTATAACTGATTCGTGTGATCTGTATAACTGATTCGTGTGATCTGTGTAATTGTGATCTGTGTGATCTGTGTAACTGTGATCTGTGTAACTGTGATTTGTGTGATCTGTTTAATTGTGATCTGTGTAACTGTGATCTGTGTAACTGTGATCTGTGTAACTGTGATCTGTGTGATCTGTATGATCTGTTTAATTGTGATCTCTGTGATCTGTGTAACTGTGATTCGTGTGATCTGTGTAACTGTGATTTGTGTGATCTGTTTAACTGATTCATGTGATCTGTATAATTGTGATCTCTGTGATCTGTGTAACTGTGATTCATGTGATCTGTGTAACTGTGATTCGTGTGATCTGTGTAACTGTGATTTGTGTGATCTGTTTAACTGTGATTTGTGTGATCTGTTTAACTGATTCATGTGATCTGTATAATTGTGATCTCTGTGATCTGTGTAACTGTGATCTGTGTAACTGTGATTCGTGTGATCTGTGTAATTGTGATCTGTGTAACTGTGATTCGTGTGATCTGTGTAACTGTGATCTGTGTAACTGTGATTCGTGTGATCTGTTTAATTGTGATCTCTGTGATCTGTGTAACTGTGATGTGTGCTGTTTAAATTCTGCACCTTGTAAGATGTTTGCTGGACACATGTCTATTTTAGTGACGACCACAAACACAGGGACGTTGAGGGCCAGAGCCAAACCCAGGTGCTCCTTCGTCATCCCTATGATACCTGCATTACTGCCCACCTACAGAGAGAGAGAGAGAGAGAGAGAGAGAGAGAAGAAGAAGAGTAGAGATGAACAGACAAGAGAAGATTAGAGACAAGAAGAGAAGAAAAGGTAAAAGAGTTGAATTTTTGGTCAAACTATTACTTTAAATCAGACTTCAAGATAATAAGATTTTATGATTCATAATTCTGTGATTAATTTGATTTACACTAATTGTTTAAACAGAACTGATCTGATTACGTAATAAAACTGAGAATCGATTCTGCACTCCTGACTGTGTTTCAGTGACAAAAACATAAACTGACCATCAGCATGCAGAAGTCCGGCAGGTGTCCGGTCATTCCGAACACGGTGGTCTTCAGGTACTTCTCGTGTCCGGCCAGGTCGATGAAGGTGATGACCTTCGATGACCTCTGGCAGATGCGCGTCCAGTCGAGGCCGCCCCCGTGGCTGTCGGGCTGGTTCACCACCGCCCCCTGCTGGTCAAAGCCCAGGATGTCGTTCCCCACGCTGCTGGTGCGTCCGCTCTCCAGCTCGTGTTTATGACGGAACAGTTTCTGCCGAGCGAAGCCGCGGCCGTTATCCAGCTCGCCGTGGGTCAACACGCCCAGCAGGGTGGACTTCCCCGCGTCAACGTTCCCCACCACCGCCACCCTGATACCAACACAGAACAATCACGCTCACGCAGAGCTGAGCAACACGGCCGAACCACTCATCGCTGTATTTACACATCTTTAATTATCAATAATTATTAATAACGATCACATTTAAGTTTAACGGCACTTCATACAAACACATTTACGATTGCATCTTTCACAGTTACATACACATAACAAAGGCTAACTCAGCTAACTGAAAACAGCTAACTCTGGCTAACTCAGCTAACCGAAAACAGCTAACACTGGCTAACTCCGCTAACTGAAAACAGCTAACTCTGGCTAACTCCGCTAACTGAAAATAGTTCAAATTAGCTAACTCCGCTAATTGAAAACAGCTAACTCTGGCTAACTCCGCTAACTGAAAACAGCTAACTCTGGCTAACTCCGCTAACTGAAAATAGTTCAAATTAGCTAACTCCGCTAACTGAAAACAGCTAACTCTGGCTAACCCAGCTAACTGAAAACAGCTAACTCTGGCTAACCCAGCTAACTGAAAACAGCTAACTCTGGCTAACTCCGCTAACTGAAAATAGTTCAAATTAGCTAACTCCGCTAACTGAAAACAGCCAACTCTGGCTAACTCCGCTAACTGAAAACAGCCAACTCTGGCTAACTTCGCTAACTGAAAACAGCTAACTCTGGCTAACTCTGCTAACTGAAAACAGCTAACACTGGCTAACTCCGCTAACTGAAAACAGCTAACTCTGGCTAACTCCGCTAACTGAAAACAGCTAACACTGGCTAACTCCACAAACTGAAAACAGCTAACACTGGCTAACTCCGCTAACTGAAAACAGCTAACACTGGCTAACTCTGCTAACTGAAAACAGCTAACACTGGCTAACTCCGCTAACTGAAAACAGCTAACACTGGCTAACTCCGCTAACTGAAAACAGCTAACACTGGCTAACTCTGCTAACTGAAAACAGCTAACACTGGCTAACTCTGCTAACTGAAAACAGCTAACTCTGGCTAACTCCGCTAACTGAAAACAGCTAACTCTGGCTAACTCTGCTAACTGAAAACAGCTAACACTGGCTAACTCTGCTAACTGAAAACAGCTAACTCTGGCTAACTCCGCTAACTGAAAACAGCTAACACTGGCTAACTCCGCTAACTGAAAACAGCTAACACTGGCTAACCCAGCTAACTGAAAACAGCTAACTCTGGCTAACTCCGCTAACTGAAAATAGTTCAAATTAGCTAACTCTGCTAACTGAAAACAGCTAACACTGGCTAACTGTGCTGCTGAGCGTGAACAGCTAGATTTCTCCTTCACTGTCTAGAGAGTAAAAGACACACAGCGCCACCTGGAGTACTGAAGCAGCAGCTCTTAAAAGTTCAAGCCTTTCCTGGTTACACCAGCTCAGCTGATGCTATGCGTTCACTCATTTTCACTGAAGAGATCTTTCTCATTGCACGATGCACGATGGTTTGTGTTACGGCGAAATCTGTGGCGGAAACGTTGAGCAGATTTCAACTTTATGCAAATGAGCGAAAGCGCCTATTGGGTTTATGGTAGATATAGTTTGCACTGTTTGAGCAGGAAGACATAATTTAGATCCTCAGGTCGAGACTAGAGCTGGGCGATATGGCCAAAAATGTTATCACGATAAACAAAAATCATATCGTTCGATATCGATACGCATCGCGATAAAATGTCAAATCATGATTTCTTTCTAGTTTGAAGGCTGATTTTTGGCTCCTGGGTGGTTAATCGCTGTTTTAAACCATCCTTTATGGTCTGAACACAACAAACACTCACCAAGCAGTGGAACATTTCACCAATCTGTCATGGGAGAGTGGGAGGGAGTGTCTGGTGAGCTGTTTTTACCAGCTGGAAAAGCACAGCCGCAGTTTTTGTAATAGTCAAAATTTAAGAAAGAAAACATTATTTTTAGCTGTCTGGTGTCGAGCGCTCGGCTACCCCGCTACAAACGCTAAACAAGTGGCCAACAACAGAGCTAAACTGTTTAGTTTCTCAACAACGTCAACTTAGTACGAACAGCAGACATTAGCTGGCTCAGTAGGTCAGTGATGGATCACACCGCCTCACTGCGGTCACTCCCACCACATCCACAACAGAGCACATCACAGTATTCAGACACCAGGTAGAGACGGCTGGGGTTCTCTACTCTATCCTAGTATTTTGAGGGGTGAACCTCAATATATCAACACCAGACAAACGGAGTCCTCCTTTTAGGAACGTTTAAACTGAAAGTGGTGCTTTTGTGTCTTGTTTGATCTACAGTATCATCAATTAGCCGTGTTGTGCGTCTGACGGAGCTGCTTCAAGTTAGCCAGCTGCTAAAAATAGCTAGTCTGGAAAGACAGCGCTCTCCTGCTCTCCAACGCCTCACAGCTTCCTCAGGTTACTGTCGTTTAAATCAGGGCTGTAATTTACACGAACCACTGCTTTCTTTCACTTTCGTTGCTTGGGAATCACTAATACTAAAATCAGACTGAGCGCTGTAACGGTGCTGTAGTTGTGAGGAGCAGACGTGATTTAACGCTGCTAAAGCTGGTTGGGATGTTAGTAAAGAGGTGAGTTCACTGTAGGACAGTACAGTTACACCACTGACCTCGTCACTCAGACTCGGTCACAGGAGAGCAGATCGCCGGTCGCTCCACTCAAACAGGGAATGTATAACTCCGCGTTTCAGCCGTTGCTAATAACTCATTTTACTCATCGCCCCCTCCCTCTCTAACCATGTAGAAAAACTCAGAAGTGCGCCCTCTCCTGGCGACAGCAGAGTAGTGTCGCTTTCCTTGCAGTAGAAAACGCCACCAGGGCTTGCGCTGCAACGTGGAAGTGTGAGAATGGTGTATTATATCGAACATTTATCGAACATTTCTTATCGCTCTATCAAGGAAAAGTTATATCGCGATAATCATCGTTAACATTTTATCGCCCAGCCCTAGTCGAGACTGAGTGAGCTCACTTTCTGACTTGTGTGAAAAACTGCTGCCTTCTGAAAGTGACAAGAGCATAAAGAGCATTCGTCCGTATTTTATTCTCCTCGTGAGCTTCTGTGATACATTACAACAAACAAGAAACGTCCGCCAGCGCCGAGCGGAGACACCGGGCGAGACAAAAGCGAGAGGACGCTCACAACACCTGAAAGAGTGAACAGAAAACAATCTCTCATTTTCTCTTACTCGCTCTCTCTCGCTCTACCTGACTTCCATGAAGTCGTTCTCGGGGACCCTGCGGCGGATGAGGTAATCTCTCACTCGCCCGCCGCTCTCTCTCCTCTCTCTCAGCAGGACCAGATCAGCGTCAATCTGCTCACACAGAGACTGCACCGTCGCCACGGACGCAGCCATGTCCTTCTCATCCAGACCATAATCACCCCCGTCTGAGAGAGAGAGAGAGAGAGAGAGAGAGAGGATGTAATTATTGTCTTTACAGCAACATCATGTCACAGTTTCTAAATCATTCTAATGCTACACTGACTTAACAGTGAGGATGGCATCTCTGTTGTTGTCACTCCAGCCGGAACTCCTGCTATAGCGCTATGTAACTTTGGAGGAGCAGCACAAGAACCTCTCACCAGAACTGCGTAACACTTTACAGCACCACGTCACACCAACAACTATAAGAAGCAGCTCTGTATTCCCAGCATGGACATTAGGGGCGCAACGATTAATTGAGTTAGTCGACTAAAATCAATGACCAAATTAGTTGGCAACTAATTCTATAATCGATTAGTTGGTGACGTCATTACGTGTCTTTCTCGCGCTCACTAGGAACGTTCTGATATTGCTGTTCACTGGAGAGTTGACCAAAGCGCGAGGTTGTTTGTAAAGCTGACCTCAGCTGGCTATGGGAGCTCATCCTCCATGATGGAGCATGTGAGGAGGAAACTCGTCGCCTCACTGGGCGAAGAAGCCTCATTATCTGTAAGATACGCCACGTCCCAAACCGCATACTAGCTCACTAAATAGTGTGTAAAAATAGAGCAAATACCATTAGAAGTGCACTCATTAGTGTAGTATGTGAAGTACAGAAGTGTGTGGTTTGGGACGCGGCGATAGCTGTGCTAGCGAGCTAGTTAGCTAATGCTAATGTTAATGTTAAAAGCCGTCCTACTTCATGTTCTGAGTTGAGCTGTAACATCTTTTGTTTTAAATATAGGTACTCTGGTATCATGAAAGGAGCTCGAATGAAGAAGCAAGTAACTATTATTCACAGCGACTCTGTTCACTTTACAGATAACGTTCAACACTGCATCGTTGTCTTAACGCTGGTGTGTTCAAATTCGGCGAACACAGAGTGCGTTTCCAAACACTTTTCTGTTCTCCGCGAACGTGTAGCACCACTCGCAAACAGTTTCAAGACGTAGTTCTTCGCAAACACACAGGGTAGCTGGATGAAGGGTTACCGATGAAATGAAATGTTTACACAAAATCGTTAATTTAACTGCGTAGAGAAGTTCGCCACAAACATTCGCCACATTCTCATCAGCTCTATCAGAGCGCATCTCCTCTGCAGTGGGGAATATCTGCTCTCTGAGGAGAGCGAGACTCTCACAGGTGCAGAGAGATGCTGACTTTCCTCTGTTTCACCAAAGACTGTTATTGTACAATTTAGTTAAAGCAGAGTGTAGACAGACAGCAGAATGCACAGAGCACAGACTGCAATGATTTATATTTAACGTTTTAATTTAGACTGGTTTTTTTTTATTACTTACTCAAAGGAAAACAGGTTTAGCTTTGTTATATTTTATCGCTGCTACTTTGCACATCCTTGGTTTTAAATTTTGACAGGAAAAGATTTTGTTGTTTTATCTTTTGTATTAGCAGGAAAGTTCATCAAAACAGTGAACACATAAAACAACCTCAAGGTCAATTAAAGAGCTGATATCTACAGAAGAGTTATTTGGTGACTGAGTGATTCATGATCCGATTATTTGTTTCAGTAATCGATAGATTATTCGACTATCAAGTTAGTCGCTGTTGCAGCCCTAATGGACATCGTGGCAGAGGCTGCAGAGAGACCGGAGAAGACGCTGTTGGAGGAAGCGAAGAACAGACAAGAGTAAATCACGGACTGGCTTTCACTCGCTGGCGACAGCTAAAGGAGATAAAAGGACAGAGCCGCAGTACCGCGTTCTCAGTACCGCGCTCTCAGTACCGCGCTCTCAGTACCGCGCTCTCAGTACCGCGCTCTCAGTACCGCGCTCTCAGTACCGCGCTCTCATCCCGGATATGATGTCACATGAAGGTGAAGAGTCTTGTCGTTTGTAACCCTGAGAAGGGCGAGAGACGTACAGACGCCTTTTATCAGAGAACCAGCTCTGTTACTGCACAATATTTACGAAGCCCTCAGATATCAATCTTAACCACCATTTCACCAAGCATGAATATTTCTACGTGGAACCCATAGTTCTAAACAGAACCATTTTCTATACTAAACAACCCTTGAAGAACCTTCATCCATCCTTTTTAAGAATGTATGGACTCAAAACAAAAGTAAAATAGGCCAAAAGCTAATCAACACCCATTTCACAACCTCAGTGTTCACCTGGGGTTTTTGAACGGACACGACAGGTTAACAAGTTCCTCCTCGTCTAAATTATCGCCTCACTTGCACTTTAAAGCAACATTACTAGACACGGTAGACACTTAAAATTCTCTCGTAAAGGCAGGAAAGAGTGACTGCAATTCTATAATGAACCACTAGAGGCGCACTTGTGCGGAGCTGATAGTGCAGGGTCTGCAATTGGATACTACTGGACTGTGGATACACAGTCCCGGCAAATGGACGCTACACATTACACTGGTGATTTTCGGTTGTTTACACAAGCAAACATTCTGTATCCTTCAGCTCGGCAACAAATGCACGTGTACAGCTGTCCGTGAGGGGGCGCTCACAGCATGAGCTGTATTTACAACAGTGGCATAAAAGTGAAATATGCTCCACAACTGCAGGGGTGCCCAAGAGCAAAAAATACCAATTCTCGTGTAATAATGCTTTAAATGCAGTATCAACCCAATAATAATAAATGAATTTTCCCATTTATTGTGCAATATATCGACTCCTGATATATCGTGCACCTCTGTAGATCAGCAATACAGGCAGGTTCCTCACCCGATCCAGCTCCCACCACGTAGATGGTTTCTCCTGAACCTTCCTCCGTCCTGGCCCGAAGCTCCTTCAGCAAACAGTCATACTGCTCCCCCGTCGGGCTCACCAGAGCCAGCTGGACACACAAACACAGCACAGGAGTCCTAATACTGATACAGTGATAGGAACCAGACGTCCACCTCTAAAAGTTCCCTCACAGAAAGCTCCTACATGAAATGGTTATGAATTCACTGCCTGATGACTGAGACACTGTTTTATGATAGTTTTGAGAAGGTTTTTGTCTGAAATGTATATTTAAAATCCATGAAAATTAGAGCTGCACGCTAAATCATGTTTTTATCATTATCGTGATATGAGTTAATGCAATAAACACACAGTCAGACCTGCGATGACAGATCGAATTACTTCATACACGCAGCGACATAATTCTGTAGTAATAATTTATCGCTTCTCATGTCATAATCATGACATCCAACAGCTTTACTGAATGTCGCATTTTAGGTCGATATCTTATAACCCTAATTAAAATCGATCCATGCAGAATTCTTTTAAAAAATCGGTGGAATTTCCCTTCAGTGTGCTATTGCTAGATGGTACTGCATGCAGTACTATTTCAAAAGCAAATATTAAAAGGAAAATTACAATAAGTTCACATACACTGATATGTGCGCGCTGGAATTTCCTCTTTAAATACTTCAGACGTCTGGTTCCTATCACCACCACTGTGAACAACTCGGTAAGTTTCTCTATAACAGAGCATTTCACACCAAATCACTCTGAACATCTCTGTTTACATCTTAACCACTTAATTATACAGAATTTTGAAAAATAAGCATCCTGTAATTTTTAATCCATATTAAATAAATTTGAAAAATTAAATTCACCACAGATGAGGACCTAAATCTTCCATTTTAAGGATTCTACATATTTTAAAAGCTTGTTTAAAATTGTAAATCTATAATCTCACTTTTTGACGAGCAGCTGATGTTTAAAATACAGAACTTTAAATCTATGATCTATAATAAAAGCACAACTCAAAGTTTTAAATCTGTGCCAAACAGCTCTGAATAAATTCAGAACCATAAAATTAAAATATGAGGTGATTTTAAGCAGGTTTAAGGCGCTATGCGTCGCTTTCTTCCTTTAAATATGTGTAATATTGTAAATAAATAACTCTACAGAAGCTGCCGAGGCCTGCATTAGCCACCTTGCTGCTGAGGCCCGGCTGAGCCTCGGACTCTCCTAGCACACTTTCGCCCTCCTGGTCGCGTCCCGCGCCGCATGGCTCCGACCCATACCCCGGCTCCGGAGCGAACATGCAAGCGGGAACCGGAGTCTCCAGCGGGGTTAATCCGGGCTCCGCCGCCGCCGTGGTCGCCATCTGAGCCGGCCTTGAGGGGGAAAACACGAAAAGCGGTCAGGAAAGGTGGAGTTTTCGGGCTAAAAGCTGAAGTTGGCTACTCAGTCGAATTTTCCGTTCCACCTTAAATGGTGCAGCAGAATGTATCTGCACCATTCAGGCGCCAGACTGTAACTGCTGCACCATTTAAGGTGGAACGGAAAATTCGACTGAAACGCCAACTTCAGTCCCGTTGTTTCTCGGCTAAAAGCTTTAGGTTTGTTGGTTTTTGGTTGTTTAAATATGTGACGGAAGTTTATGCAGTTTGTCAACAATAAAATAAAAAAAGGCTATTAAAAAGAGAACATATTTTGTTTTTTGGTCTTTTTAACGTACCGTGCACTTCGCAAGACATACACTTCTCTGATCTGAGGATTAATATTAATATGGGTAAACACGCCTTCTCATGAATATTTTTGTTTTATAAAACTTTACGCTGCTCTACGTTGACAAGCTTAGATATGAATATTCATGTCGTCAGCCGGCTGCTACGTAACACGCATTCTCATGAATATTCATATGAGAAGTTTTAGATTGGCTAACGAAGACACACCTTTTATAATATAAATTCTAGTTTAGAGTGGGTGCAGCATCTCATGAATATTTAAATAATCAGTAGAACTTTAAAAGTGGCTTTACAGTCGCTCCCCCTTCTCATGAATATTTAAAAGAGTTGGACGAAGCGCAAACAAGTCTGAACGTGTCCCGTTAGGTCTGTTTTTTTCTCAGCTTGACACTAAAATAAATCGATTAATTAGCAAATTCAATTTTGTAGTAGGAGTAGACTTTCTTTCAAAGTTCAATCAGGAGAAAAGACAGCACATAAATACTCCAAAAACTTTCACAAGCTGATAAAGAGCCACTTAGATGATTCATAATAATGTGCAGCCAAATCAATCAATCAATAAATCAACCAATCATTATATGGCAATGCCAGCAAAGAGTAAGTTAACCACATTTTTCTATAATTCGATTAATGAAAGCTTCACAGTAATTTGAGAATCAAATCATATTTTCATTGCCTTGTACAGCCACAAGGTGGCAGCGTTGTACTGTATACTGAAGCCGCCAGCTCCTGACTAGGGCCACATCTCAAATAGCTCCCTGCTCCCTACATAGTGCACTACAAAAGTAATGAAACTTTTGCTTGTACACCCAAATAGTCCACTAAAAGTTAGATTTAGCTTTTTATAAGCCACTATTTGAGCATAGAGGCTGTATGTCATGACCTACATAGTGCCTACATAGTGCACTGCCTACATAGTGCCTACATAGCGCACTGCCAATGATTCAGCCTAAGTAGTAGATTTACTGCACTTGCGTCCCTTTTCAGTGCATGGGAGACTAAGAGAACAGCATATTTGTTCCGGTTTTCTATGTTACAGAAGCTCAAAGGCGTCATTTAAAGCATCAAATATACATTATGTTGAATGAAAGATGCATTTATGTCATAAATTATAATATGTAGTTATTATGAACAATTTAATCCATGATGATTTAAGCATTTTAAAAATATAGTGTTTTGCCATTTTATCTCATTTCTGCAATACACTGATGGGCGTTCCAGTTTTTATTTAAATTTAATAATAATAATAACAATAACAATAATAATAATAATTTGCTATTTTGGTTTACTCCCTTCCAGTTTACAAGGAAAACATTAAAGAGAGTGAACAGACTGAACACAAAATAAAGCAATTGGTTATTTTTTTCAAATAAAAAAAGCAAATAAATAAATAAATACATTTTAATAATGGAATTGGGGTAAAAAAATACCCAAAAACTTTAAAATAGAAAAAAATAATTAATTTGTAACAAAAAAATAATGAATAATTTAACCTTTCACTGCACCAATCAGAGATTCAGTTGATCTACTAAATCATATAAATATTGTTTATCTGAGTGTCACTGTTAAACTGATGCATACAAGCCCAGATGTATCTTAATATCTCTTGCAAGCTTCAGATAAAACATATGGAATGACTTTATAAGCCTCAAATATCCGTGTTGAATCTAGAACGGCCACAAAGCGTAATGTGAATCACCACTAACACAGTATGATAAACCCCGTAGGTGATAAACCTCTAGCAGGAATGTTTGTGCTGGTCTTGATGTTTCTGAGCTGAACTGAAGGCCGAGCTCCACCGTCTCGGCTCAGCGCTGAGCTGGCGCAGTGGGCTGAACGCTGAAAGTGTAGCGTGACCGAATGCTGGTTGTTTGAGGTTCTCCTTCGTCCTCAGTGAGCGGAACGTCGTTTGTCAGCCTGACAGACGCTCCAGGAGCGCCAGGCCGTCAGCAGAGCGACCGACAGTAATTAGAGCGAATGAGCTCCGGCAGATCCTTACAGCACAAACACTCTTACTGTATTAGACAGAGAGAGAGACAGAGAGAGAGAGAGAGGGGGAGAGAGAGAGGGAGAGAGAGAGGGAAAGAGAGAGAGGGAGAGAGAGAGAGAGGGGGTGGGAGGGAACGAGGGAAAGAGAGGGAGAGGGAAAGAGAGAGAGAGAATAAGAGAGAAAGAAAAGAGAAAAGATAGATATAGGAATGTAGAAATGTAGATAGAGAGAGGTACAGAGAGAAAGAAAGAGAGAGAGAGAAAGAGAGAGAGGGATGGAAAGAGAGGGAGAGAGAGAAAGAGAGAGAGGGAGGGAGTGAAATAAAGGGAGCGAGAGCGAGGAGGGAAAGAGAGTGATAGAGAAAAAGAGAGGGATGGAAAGAGAGAGAGAGAGAAAGAGAGAGAGGGAGGGAAAGAGGGATAGAGAGAGACAGGGAGGGAAAGAGAGAGAGAGAAAGAGAGAGAGGGGGAAAGGAAGGGAGAGAGAGAGAGATGGAGGGAAAGAAAGGGAGAGAGAGAGTGTGTGTGTGTGTGTGTGTATGTGTGTGAGTGTGTGTGTGAGTGTGTGTGTGTGTGTGTGTGTGTGTGTGTGTGTGGTGTGTTGGAGGTGTCACGTGTCAGTAAGTATAATTACTGTAAATAATATTGTTTAATGGTGTAATAATATAACTGCCTGATGACTGAGACACTGTTTTATGATAGTTTAGAGAACTTAAACTCCATTCATGGTGGAGGGATACATGCAGGGCACTGTGAGGCAAAATAGTCCCCAAAGAAAACTTATTATTTCAGATTTTCCACTATTTTCCATCATCAACATTCCATATAAACTCAGAAGACTCGTGTAGGTTCACTGGTGGTTCTGGATAGTAAATAAAATGTCTATATTTGTGTTGTAGTCATGGCGACCCCTGGTTCCTATCACCACCACTGTAAAGACATCTGAACCATTTCACACCAAACCACTCTGATTACATCCCACACACTGAAATATGGGTGAATTTTGAAAGTATGGGTGGATTTTCCCTCCAGCTGTCCTGTACTGTAGTTTGAGGCCCTGGAGGAACATTATTGTTGTTCCCCTGTTTGCTGTAGATGGACAGAATGACAATAAAGCTCTTCTTGACTCCTGACTGAGTCAGACCTCCACAGCGCCGCGGGGTCAGCCGGACTGTGGCCTTCATCCCCACAGCATCCTCCTCCTAATGAGGACGCTGTCTGTTTGAGCCGCCGCTCTGCTCTCTGTTTATCTGCAGAGAACTGTGAGATAACTGGGTAAAAGGCCTGATTCCCCCAGTTTTGCCCTCATTACTTCACATGTAGTTGATCAGCTAAGGCGTGTTTGGTGTCTGAAGTTTGATTCGGTAGCTTTAGCACTGATGCTACGAGGCTAATGTAGCTAACACATAGTGGAAGCCTACAGCTCACCAATTAGCACAGTGCTAACTGCACACGGACTCTCTGATGGACCTGGTTCTGTGGTTTCTGACTCTGTGTGACTCACTGTTATCTATAAACATGGACTGAAGGACATTAGCATAGCTGAACACAGCAGCAGTAGCAGTGCTAACATCACACTCCTCTCTAAGCACATGTTGTACAGTAGTTTCTAATCAGCCTCGTAGCTCCAGCGACACAAATAAGATCGGAAAGTTTTTTGTTCATTTAAAGCTGGACCCGTAAGTACATATGTGCGTGCCTTTTCTGAGACAGCAGGGCCACATACGAGCTGGCGCAGAACCAGAGGGCATCTGTAAACAAACAAAGTGACACTACAGCTGTGCTCACCTCAATTTCCAGGTTCTTCTCTCTGGGGAAGCGGAGCGTGATTCAAATACGCCATGGTCGTCTTTACTTACAAATAAAATGCACACGTCACCTTAGAGGAGCAGCTAGACAAGATCTACTTCCACTAATCGGCCACTTTATTAGAAACACACACCTTGTGCTTCCACAAACTGGCCACTTTATTAGAAACACCCACCTTGCGTTTCCACTAACTGACCACTTTATCAGAAACACCCACCTTGTGCTTCCACTAACTGCCCACTTTATTAGAAACACCTACCTTGTTCGTCCACTAACTGGCCACTTTATTAGAAACACCCACCTTGTGCTTCCACTAACTGGCCACTATATTAGAAACACGCACCTTGTGCTTCCACTAACTGGCCACTATATTAGAAACACCCACCTTGTGCTTCCACTAACTGGCCACTTTATTAGAAACACCCACCTTGTGCTTTCACTAACTGGCCACTATATTAGAAACACGCACCTTGCGCTTCCACTAACTGACCACTTTATTAGAAACACCCACCTTGTGCTTCCACTAACTGGCCACTATATTAGAAACACGCACCTTGTGCTTCCACTAACTGGCCACTATATTAGAAACACCCACCTTGTGCTTCCACTAACTGCCCACTTTATTAGAAACACCCACCTTGTGCTTCCACTAACTGGCCACTTTATTAGAAACACCTACCTTGTGCTTCCACTAAGTGGCCACTTGATTAGGAACATCCACCCTGTGCTTCCACTAACTGGCCACTTTATTAGAAACACCAACCTTGTGCTTCCACTAACTGGCCACTATATTAGAAACACCCACCTTGTGCTTCCACTAACTGGCCACTATATTAGAAACACCCACCTTGTGCTTCCGCTAAGTGGCCACTTGGTTAGGAACACCCGCCTTGTGCTTCCATTCTCTGGCCGTGATAGCGTGATATGATGAAGTGGCTCCATCAGTGCAGTCGGCTGCATCACTTTAGCAGAAAAGCCTCCAAACCAGCTTTTAGCGCCTGTCAGAGAGTCGCTCACTACAGAGACACTCTCCACTCACGGAACAGGTAAAAGGATTTTTGTCTTTTGGTGAATATCCAAGGTCTGCTGAAAAGAGAGAAAGGTTATCGCTAAATAGTTCTTTTCACAGGAAACAGAGGACTTCAGCCAAAAACCAGCCGTAACTGTAAACTCTGCAGGATATTCAGCGCCTCCTCAGGGGCAGCAGCGAGGCCACTCGCAGGTACACCCACAGATTTATGCAAAGCAGTGTAGGTTGTTGATTTTGAGCTCTTTGCACCTTCGCATTCGGCTCTGAAATACGGCCCACAGCCACTGGAAACAATCAGGACTTAAGCCTGGATGTTTTATGAGTGTTGTTATTGTTCCAGATGCTGTTATTATCATTATTGTACAGGAACAGTTTGGCAAAAAATAAAAGTCCCCCAGTTTCCCCGTTGATCTGCCAGGACCTGCCACACCACGTTAGACCGTTTATTAGGGCTCTTCAGCTTGATGGACAATGTGCATCCACGTGCTATAGACGGTTCTATATAGAACCTTTTTGAAAAGGGTTCTACATAGCACCCAAAGGGTTCTTCTACTGTTACAAGCTTGACACCGCAACAATAGAAGAACCCTTTTGGGTGCTATATAGAAACATTTTCAAAAAGGTTCTATGTAGAACCGTTTACAACACATTCTCTATCAATCTGAAGAGCTCTTTCATGATGCAAAGAACACTTTTAAGTGTTCTTGGTTCTAAATAGAACCTTTTTTTTTACTAAAGAACCCCTGAAGCAGCATCTTTTTTAAGCGTGTAGATCAACACTGTAATAATGTTGTGCGCTCACGTTTGGTCAATAACAGCTTATTCAATATTGATCAATAATTAAAATGTTGGCATTTCTGGAGGTCAGATCAATAACTCAGCTCTGAATTATGGGAAATAAATGGAAAAATGTGTGGAATTCCCATTGAAATAGATGAATTAACCACTGAAAATGATGAAAAACGTTGTTGGAGTGTGAATGTGAGTGGTTTGAGTTTGAGACCCCCAGTGAGGAGACTGCAGCAGCTCTGATGTTGTGATGGTTAATCTCTGTATTTTGGTCCTTTTGCGTCCTTATATGACTTTCTGAAGTCCAGAGAACTGACCGTACACCTGCAGCCCCCCGTAATAAAGACGCCCTCATTCCTGATGTAATAGGGAACGAAATGTGCTGTATAATGTAGCCACTACAGCGCAGTGTGTTGTTGACTGGCTCTGTGTTGTGCACAGCTGAAAGACGCTGGCTCTGCTCCAGCCTTTCCACACAGCCCTCTGTCACCCAGGAGCCATAAACGCACCCAGAAGACCTTGGAGGGAAAAGAGATTTTCATGCCAGACTCTTAAAAGGGCACCCCGCTCGCGGTCCCCCACCTGAAGTGGAGTCTTTTAGGCCTGGTTGGCTGTCAAAAACACGGACAGGAGCCAAGTGTGTGGACGCAGTTGCTTGGCAACATGGAAGTTGCGGTGTCGAGGGCCAAAGCCCTCCAGGTGGATGGCGGCTGGAGTGGTCATTAGTTAGCAGGAGAAAAACCGGCCCAAACCACATACATCACAGCGGAGCCCTTCAGAGGCTTTAGAGGTGAGAAAAATTAGACTCTCTGCAGCCTCTCCTCCCCGCGCTGACACAACACGGCCTCCATTATACACGCAATTCACCGCCACAGAGGCGCAATCCCACCGGATTACCAAAATCCACCCTAATTCAGCGAGTCGTTCAGAGTGGTTTGGTGTGAAATGGTTCAGATGTCTTTACAGTGGTGGTGATAGGAACCAGGGGTCGCCATGACTACAACACAAATATAGACATTTTATTTACTATCCAGAACCACCAGTGAACCTACACGAGTCTTCTGAGTTTATATGGAATGTTGATGATGGAAAATAGTGGAAAATCTGAAATAATAAGTTTTCTTTGGGGACTATTTTGCCTCACAGCGCCCTGCATGTATCCCTCCACCATGAATGGAGTTTAAGTTCTCTAAACTATCATAAAACAGTGTCTCAGTCATCAGGCAGTGAATTCATAACCATTTCATGTAGGAACTTTCTGTGAGGGAGCTTTTAGAGGTGGACGTCTGGTTCCTATCACCACCACTGTGAACAGTTCTGACTCGGTAAGTTTCTCTAGAACGGAGCGTTTCACACCAAACCACTCTGAACCACTCAGAACCACTCTGAACCACTGTGAACCACTCTGTTTACATCTTAATGACTTCAAAAATAATCTTGGTGGAATTCTCCTTTAAACACATCTTGTTCAGTGTAATTATAATTACTATAATAGCAGTAGTAGTATAAAAATACAGGAAGTATTTAATACATACTTAAATGTGCAATTAAAATAAGTAAACTTTAACTCAAGAGCATAATTACAAGGGACTTTTATTTTGACAGCAATAATATTCCTGACTGCTTACTGTTCAGATACTGTAGAACACCTTTAATGTTTATATGTTATTGAAATATATACAGAAATGTGTAATTTATTGTATATGATAATACAATAAAGAAACTGTATAAACAATCAGTGAACATGTCCAGAGTTTCAGCTTCTGGTGGGCAGCTTTTTGGCACACTTTGGGCTGGAGATGCTGGACTTGGCAAACCAACCCACTAAAAACGGTCCATAAAAAAGAAAAGCAGGTCAAACCAGTGAGAGACGTCTGAAGCTAATAAAGACAGTGAACTGGGAATTTATGATCTGTGGTGATTGTCTTAGTGACTACTTGAAATGATTCAACTAGGCAGTTAGCATCATGCTAATTGTTGAAGTATAAGCATCCAGTACCCGTTAGCTTCATTAACCTCGTAGCTCCTGCGCTAAAAGTACAGAAGCAACCTTCAGACGCCAAACGTGCCTCGTCTGATCGCCACATTTGGGGAGGTGGAGTGGAGCAAATGGAGGAAACTGGTTACTCGTTCTGAATCAGTCACTCAGAGAGATGCAGGGTGTTGTTGTTTGCAGAGCTAAAAGCGCTGCAGCTGTATTGAAGAGGGCAGTGAAGTGCTCTGCTAACGCTGCCGCCACCAGTGAACCAGAGTGAAGCGAGAGCATCATGAATAGTGAGCTTTCACACGGGTGTGAGCCTTTTGAAAGAACTCTTTTAGCTAAAAGCTGGATATGAAGTGGCACCAAGGACAGGTTTTATCATCGGCAGTGCTTAAAGCTACAGGCAGCGACAGTCAGGACTGAGCCTTTCTCACCATGACAGACTCCATTCTGGTGATTTTAGTGGTGAAAAAATAGAGCTCAGTGGCTTCATCCTCACCTGGAAGTAATGAACGTCGCTCAGCGCCGCCCTCTAAAGGCGTCATTAACAATCATCAAATAAACGAATGTCGCTCAGCGCCGCCCTCTAAAGGCGTCATTAACAATCATCAAATAAATAAACGTCGCTCAGCGCCGCCCTCTAAAGGCGTCATTAATAACCATCAAATAAACGAACGTCGCTCAGCGCCGCCCTCTAAAGATGTCATTACCAAACATCAAACAAACAAATGTCGCTCAGTGCCGCCCTCTAAAGGCATCATTGACAAACATCAAATAAGCAGACATCGCTCAGCGCCGCCCTCTAAAGGTGTCATTACCAAACATCAAATAAAACAAACGTCGCTCAGCGCTGCCCTCTAAAGGCGTCATCAACAAACATCAAACAAACGAACATCACTCAGGCCGCCCTCTAAAGACGTCATTAACAGACATCAAATAAACAAACATCGCTCAGCGCCGTCCTCTAAAGGCGTCATCAACAAACATCAAACAAACGAACGTCACTCAGGCCACCCTCTAAAGGTATCATTAGCGAACATCAAATAAACGAATATCGCTCAGCGCCGCCCTATAAGGCGTCATTTATAACCATCAAATAAATGAACGTCGCTCAGCGCCGCCCTCTAAAGGTGTCATTACCAAACATCAAACAAACAAATGTCGCTCAGCGCCGCCCTATAAGGCGTCATTTATAACCATCAAATAAATGAACGTTGCTCAGCGCCGCCCTCTAAAGGTGTCATTACCAAACATCAAACAAACAAATGTCGCTCAGTGCCGCCCTCTAAAGGCATCGTTAACAAACATCAAATAAACGAACATCGCTCAGCACCGCCCTCTAAAGGCGTCATCGACAAACATCAAATAAACAGACGTCGCTCAGTGCCACCCTCTAAAGGTGTCATCAACAAACATCAAACAAACGAACGTCGCTCAGCGCCGCCCTCTAAAGGCGTCATCAACAAACATCAAACAAACGAACGTCGCTCAGCGCCGCCCTCTAAAGGCGTCATCAACAAACATCAAACAAACGAATGTCGCTCAGCGCCACCCTCTAAAGGCGTCATCAACATCCATCAAACAAACGAACATCGCTCAGCGCCGCCCTCTAAAGGCGTCATTAACAAACATCAAACAAACGAATGTCGCTCAGCGCCACCCTCTAAAGGTGTCATCAACAAACATCAAACAAACGAACGTCACTCAGGCCGCCCTCTAAAGGCATCATTAGCGAACATCAAATAAACGAATATCGCTCAGCGCCGCCCTCTAAAGGCGTCATTAATAACCATCAAATAAATGAATGTCGCTCAGTGCCGCCCTCTAAAGGCATCGTTAACAACCATCAAACAAACAAATGTCGCTCAGTGCCGCCCTCTAAAGGCATCGTTAACAACCATCAAATAAACAAACGTTGCTCAGCGCCGCCCTCTAAAGGCATCATTAACAGACATCAAATAAACAAACATCGCTCAGCGCCGCCCTCTAAAGGCGTCATCAACAAACATCAAACAAACGAACATCACTCAGGCCGCCCTCTAAAGGCATCATTAGCGAACATCAAATAAACGAATATCGCTCAGCGCCGCCCTATAAGGCGTCATTAATAACCATCAAATAAATGAACGTCACTCAGCGCCACCCTCTAAAGGTGTCATTACCAAACATCAAACAAACAAATGTCGCTCAGTGCCGCCCTCTAAAGGTGTCATTACCAAACATCAAACAAACAAACGTCGCTCAGTGCCGCCCTCTAAAGGCGTCATCAACATCCATCAAACAAACGAACGTCGCTCAGCGCCGCCCTCTAAAGGCGTCATTAACAAACATCAAATAAACAGACGTCGCTCAGCGCCGCCCTCTAAAGGCGTCGTTAATGAATGGCACAATAGAAATAGTCCAAAAACATTTTTACGTTAACTTCCATTATGAGTTACGAATGTTTGTTCCTTTTTCTGTAATGTTTACATTTTATTCTGAATGATTTCGTTTACATCTAAACCACCGAATCATGAAGTTACTTTGCAGAATCGGTCGAGTTCCCCTTTAAGTGTGATTTCCAGGGATGCACTTCAGTTTTCAACTTCTAATGCTTAAGAAATCATTTCAATGATAATTAAAGCGAATTAGTCATTGAACTTGTTTGTTTTCTTCGCTCTCTAACTGATTTCATGAAATTCTTTAATGGAAATCACATGATTAACACTAAAACTTTAACTGTTTCACATTGACAATTTAACTGTAAACCTGTGCGTTGGTTAGATCCTGCTGGTGTGGGTTCACGTCTGTTTCTTCTCTAAATGTTGAGCACTAAAGTGAATCTAATAGCACCCCCTGCTGGAGAAACCTCAGACTGCTAGACAGGAGTTCTATATCTATGTGCTCCATTTATTAAAAAATGGGGTGTTTTCCATCATTATATTGGTGGTGCTCTGGAATTTAGATATTGGGAAGCTGTGAATCATTATGTTTTCATAATTTTACAACTTTCAATATTTAATATTATATAGCAAGCAGTTTATTAGTCTTCTAGTTCTCTCAGTTTCTTTCCCCACACATGGTGATAATCGCTTTTGATGCATCCTCAGCCTTATGTTTATTCAAAAAGCATAAACAATACAGCATATTCTATATAAAGGAAAAACATTATATCAGTGTATAAGTGCATAGTTTCATAGTTACATAGTGAATAAAATTCATATACTAGTTTTGAGTCTGTACCTCTGACTTTCTCACTTGTTTTCATGTCAAAAAAGTACAGAAATGTGCAAAAATTCAGTGAGAAAATAATTCCTGTAAAATTACAGTGTGAGGTTATCATCAGTGCTGACCGCTGTGACTGTGAAGGGTTGAAAAGTCTAAAGTTCAGCTGGAATCTGCTGTGGATAGAGCTCAGTGGTTTTGCTCTGAGGGATCTAAAGACACAGAGGCGTAAAGAGGTGGGATTTACTGCTTTTTTGTACCAATCAGATTAATTCTGCACAGTCACGCTTCAGCCCGTCAGCCCTGCAGAGCCAGCCGGAGTTCAGACCACTGAGTAAATACAGGCTGAGCGCTAAAAATGGCTCAGCCTCCCTCAGAGCTGCTCCAGCAGCTTTAGAGGGCACTGTGAGATCTCACCTGCGGCTCCTGGACACCGCCGGCCAGAGACCAGGAGCTCCGAGTCTGGACATACGAACCCTACTGGGCGTTACCTTCAGCTCGTGATCGAGAAAAGAGGAACTGTAGAGGATTTCACAGCCTGAGTTCAGCCAACATGATTTAGATTAACTGTTCACTGGGAAATGTATTAATTAAATAATGAATTAATTAATTATTATGCCCAAAACAAAAATCAGATTTGGTGGACTTGGTTTTTTAAATGGAACTGCAGAGCAGAGAGTGCTAAATATATAAAGAAATATACTGAAATGTTTGTACGAATCCAATATTTTCGGAAAATAAATCATTATGTTGAGATATTAAGTCATTATTTTAAGAAGTTACTTAATTACTTTGTGATGTTAAGTCAGTGTTTTGAGAAAATAAGTCATTATTTTGAGATGTTAAGTCAGTATTTTGAGAAAATAAGTCACTATTTTGACATATGAAGTCAATATTTTGAGAAAAGAAGTCATTATTTTAAAATGCTAGATTCAGTATTTTGATAAATAAGTCATTATTTTGAGATGTTAGGTCAGTATTATGAGATGTGAAGTCAGTATTTTGAGAACATAAGTCATTATTCTGAGATATTAAATCAATATTTTGAGAAAATAAGTCATTCTTTTGAGATGTTGAGTCAGTAATTTGAGAACATAAATCATTAATCTGTGATGTTAGGTCAGTGTTTTGAGACGTTAAGTCAGTACTTTGAGAAAACCAGTCATTATTTTAAGATGTTATTATTCTGAGATGTTAAATCAGTACTTTGAGATATGAAGTGAATATTTTGAGAAAACGAGTCATTATCCTGAGATATTAGTAATTATTTCGAGGTCTAACTGGCTGCTGCCAGGATTTTTGTCAGGAACCCCGTCAGGTGTTGTTCTGGCAAATATGTCAACTTCTAGGTGCAGATTTGAAATAATTTCTCCAATATTTGGCCGCTCAGGTCTTTATCCCCTTCTGTCCCACGCTGGGCACTGGACATGGGGACATTAGGCTCATGTGCAGCTGCTCCAGAGTGACCTGTTTCATCGGTCATTGTTTTTTATGGAGATTATACCAGCTGTGTCTGGAGTGGACGACCTTACAGCGGCTGAATTCCCTCATTAGAAGGGCTGTCTGGAACTCTAACATTCCAAATCGGACGCAGTTGAACCCCCACCCCCAGACCGCCACTCTGAGACCCGGAGGTCCCACCGCTGACCCCCGGGGGCCTCACAGAGGGCCGAGTTATGGACTGTTTGGACTCCGGTTTTGTCTCTCTCTCAATTATTTACAGCACTCCCTCCTGAGTCGTGAGATGAGGGGAGACCTCCTGACCCACGGATCTGCTGCTGGGCTGTAGGCTGACCGCCTCGGGGGTCATTAGAGCGGAAAAAGGAGCAGAAAGGAAAAACAACAACAATAACAAAGAAATGAGAGACAGAACTCCAGAGAGGAGCCAGTCCTTCCTCCTCCAACTCTCCTCCCATCTTCACTTTTTACCCTGACGTACCGCTCTCTCTCTCTCTCTCTCTCTCTCTCTCTCTCTCTCTCTCTCTGTCTCTCTCTCTCTGTTTTGAAATTCCGGAGCTCACCCGCTCACCGTGAGGGACCACAGTGGCGTCCAGAGCTGCGGCCAATTAGAGTCCCTCAGAGCCGTGAGCTGTGATTGGTCACGCTGAATCACAGCTGAGAAATGTCAGCAGGTGGGCCGTCATCCAAAGGGGGAGATTGCGCCCCCCAGTGCTGAATGAGAAGCCCCTTAAATAAAGGACTGAAGTAAACAGCCTGGAAGAACTCGTCACGTTCTGTCTTATTATAATTTCTTACCTTAATCTTATTATTCTACTGTCGAACGTTTTCAACATGAGTCCTCCGACAACAAGCGACACGACTCCTCCTAGAACTTTCAAGCTAGAACCACCAAACTCTGCAGGACTGTAGAGCTGATATCTGACCAGGCTGTTTGTGCCTTTTTCACTAATTGGACTCACATTGTTCGTACAGCTTTCGCTCAGACATGATTTTCCCCACAGGACTGAAAGGGAGACGCTCAGCATCCTGAAACTGGTATATTTAACGCTCAGAGCTCCGCCTCTTATATCAGCCCTGTCAGTATAAAGGTTCTGGTATGACAAAGGTTTTCAGACACTCCTCTTATGTCACCGTCACACATGCACACTAGCAGCACCTTACAAAACACCTGGGATACCAGGCAACGGCCGGGCAACACCTTGGCAACCACCTGGGATACCATAGCAACAGCCTAGCAGCACCTTAGCAACCACCTGGGATACCATCTGCCAACACCTTAACAATATTCTTGAAATTATCATTGTTTTTTATGGAGATTATACCAGCTGTGTCTGGAGTGGACGACCTTACAGCGGCTGAATTCCCTCATTAGAAGGGCTGTCTGGAACTCTAACATTCCAAATCGGACTCAGTTGAATCCCCACCCCCAGACCGCCACTCTGAGACCTGGAGGTCCCACCGCTGACCCCCGGGGGCCTCACAGAGGGCCGAGTTATGGACTGTTTGGACTCCGGTTTTGTCTCTTTCTCAGTTATTTACAGCACTCCCTCCTGAGTCGTGAGATGACTCTGCAGGAGTCTCTGCAGAAATGTAGTAACACATTATTTTGAAATAATATATCAAAATCTTTTGAAAGTAAGTCATATCGAGAAAATAAGTCATTATTGTGAGATAGGAAGCAAATATTTTGAGAAAAAAAGTCATTATTTTGAGATATTAAGCCAATATTTTGAGACGAGTGATCATTTAGAGATGTTAAGTCAGTATTTTAAGAAACTAAGTCAGTATTTTGAGATATCAAGTCAACATTTTGAGAAAATCAGTAATTATTTTGAGATAATAAGTCAAATATTTAGAGAAAATAAATAATTTTTTGAAATGTTAAGTCAATATTTTGAGAAAATAAGTCACTAGCTTGTGATGTTAAGTCAGTATTTTGAGAAAATAAGTCATTGTCTTTAGCTGTGCTCATTATTTTCATTATTACAGGCTGCAGTCAAAAACAAGAACACAGACAGATGTGCGTTTGTCTCTTCAGCTGGTGAGAATGAGCTCCTGTAACACCCACATGTGGTTTGGAGAACTTTGAGAACCTACAGCACCTACAGCACCTACAGCTCCACCTGAGCCTGTTTCACTGTTCCTCTCCGCTTCACTCGCGCTGATGTGTCCAGCAGCTGTATTACAGCAGGGTGGGCGTGTTGGACTGAGGGCTGCCAATCACACGTGTGCTCATTAGAATATGAGGCCACACCCACACAGCTCTCAGACAGGTATCGGTGGCTTTTCGGACGTGTTTAATCTGTTTTATTTGCTTTTGCTGTACAGCTCAGTTTAAGTACCACACAAATTTAAACACACTGACTGGTTCACAGTGTTTCCAATGACTTTAGGTTCCAATGGCTGCGTGAGGAATCCTGCAGGACAAGGAGTCGGAGAGGGAATTTAGGGCTGATTATCCGAGCGCGACGGCAGAAGCAGCTCAGCAAAGATTTATTCACAGCAGGAAAAGCCAATTTCTCCTCTAATTTGAGTTTGTTTATTCCACAGCGCTGGATCAATACTCTGTACATTAGAGTGATCAGGACGAGCGTTGGTCACTGGGCAGTAGATGGCAGTAGAGAGCCATTATACACACATCTCTCTCTCTCTCTCTCTCTCTCTCTCTCTCTCTCTGATGGAAGAAAAATAAGTTGTAGGTTGTTGTAAAAGGCTGTAGTCAGCTCAGAGGCTCAGAGAGGATCACTTTACATCAGCAGAATCTGTACATCTGTTTTATTTGCATCTTCAAGAGGGAAAAAAAAGCATTTCTTTTTTTGGCACGCTTGTTTTTTTGGGCTGTTAAGGTTGCAGCGCATTAAAGAGCTGATTAAAGCCTTTAAAAAGCCTGTATTCTGGAAATATATAAACAATAAAGGAGTTTGGTGTTGTATATAAACACTATATACCCAGAACTTACAGTTAATATACGGAAAACTACGCGTTTGATTTTTTGTGATGTCACAAAAACCAACACATCGACATCCATCTGCCTATTCATCCCTACAGACTTTTAGCTCCGCCCACTCACACTGAAGCTATAAGGAGTGTTTCAGCCTGGCCTGCTTTCTGAACAAGTCACAATACAAGGCTGCCAATCAGAGCAGAGCTCATTTACATACATCAGTCTTAAAGGCACCGAGCCTGTTTAGCTGTAAGGGGTAAAGAGAGGCTGGAAAATGATCAAGTAAGAATTAATTACATGTTTTTGCTAATAAAACAGAACAATGACAAATAATAAGTAATAATAAACATTAATAAATGAATAATAATGCAGGTAAACATGCAGAATGAATATGCAAAGAGATTTTAATGATCTGTTCTCGCTAAAACTTCGGCGCTTCCACACATAACTGCTGAAATTAGCCGATTAAAATATATAATATGTACAAAATTGTGTAAAACAATAATTTTGTTACTGTATTTTAGTTCTGAACAGTAAAAAGACGTTGTTTTGTCGGCTCACGTGCTTTAAGGTGTTTAAAATTTAAAGCCAGGTTTAGATTCAGATTTAATTTAATAATATAAACTAAGCTAGCTTGTATTAAAGGGCTCATACCCTACATTTTTCTATATTTATTATTTTTTATAAATATTTAGATTCTTTTCCCCTCCTGAGGTCCAGTTAAAACCTAGTAGCTCTATATCCTAAAAACAACCATAATTCATTTTTATGTGGCCATTAATTAGCCTCCCTTTATCCCTTATGATTAAACAGGCTGCTAAGGTTACTGCGCCTTTAACACTGACATATCCAAATGAGCTTTGTTCTGATTGGCTGCGTCTTATCCAAAAAGCAGTCCAGGCTGAAACACACAACTTCAGCGTGAGTGGGCGGGGCTAAACTGCTGTAGGCTGAATAGATGATATATGTAAATGGGTCTGTTTTTGTGATGTCACAAAAACACTGAATTGAAAAACATTGACTGAATGGACTGGAGTGGACGGTACAGTAAGTTTTTGGAGCTTTAAAAGTGATTAATGTTCCATTAATATTATGAAACTTATTAATTTCAAAAAGCAAAGAAAATTCAGTTTTGATGAGATGGGCCCTTTAAAGCTTAGTACCAGGTATCAGACAAGTAAAAGTCATCTCTAATTATTATTATTATTATTATTATTATTATTGTTATTAATGTTATTAATATTTTAATAACACACAATATATTTGTTCCACATAAGAATTTTTGCATGATTTATAATCTAATGCTTATTTAATAATGAAAATTTGCTTTTATTTTTATTAAATATTGAAGTATTTAAACTAATATTGGTTCAAAGATATGAAAACGAACACATTTGGCACATTTTGCAGCCCTGTGTTAAACGAGAGGGAGTCAAAGTTGCCATGACGATTGGAGGTCAAAAGGTCAACCCCCCTCCATGAAAATGGGGTCAAAAAGTCACAAGGTCAAAGAGAGAATGAAGGGCGGTCCAGTTTGTTTTGATTTGTATATCTGTGTGCTTCATATAAGAAATCAGTGGCCAGTGAGTGACCGCTGTGCTTCTTATAAGAAATCAGTGGTCAGTGAGTGACCGCTGTGCTTTATATAAGGAATAAGTGGTCAGTGAGTGACCGGTGTACAGGACAAAAAATTGGAATGAAAAAAACAAGTTAGGAATATAAAAAACAAGGCTTAAAAATCACTGATCATACCTCTCTGAGAACTGTCTGGGCGTGGCCTAAAATTCTAATGAGCACATCTGAATGACAGCCCTCAGTCCAACACTGAGGTAGAAATAAGCACAACAGCATGAGTGAAGCTCGCTAGGTTAGCTTTCGCTTGGTGGTTAGCTTTCGCTTGGTGGTTGGTTTTTGCTTGGTGGTACTAATCCTAAATTTAGGACCACCCAGTTCACATCAAAAGAGGATAATTTTAGCAAAATGCATCATCCGTTTATTGGACGTTGAAACGTTATCGGCTGCGAAGCTACAGCAGAGATGCACACGCTGTGGATTCAGTAAGAAATCTGGTGACTGACTGACTCATATGGAGCTGCGTTTGCCTGCATAGAGCATCTTAAATATTCATCTTAAGGAATAATTTGATCTGCACTAAGTGCTGTATGTAAATGCAGCCGCAGTAACTTCCTCTCAGTTAAGGGTGACACTTTCAAGAACTTAAGGTGCAAAATGTACCTTGTGGTCCCAGTTTTCACGTTCCACTTAACGCTGATTTTTTTAAGGCAGTGTGGAAATGAAAAAGGCAAAAATGAACTTAAGACATTTCATGAAAGCAGCCGCTGGAGTTTGTCTATTCTCTGATTCTTGAACTGCTTGTAAACACATTAAATTACTGCCCAAATCTGATTTCCTGTAGATGACAAACATACGGTAAAGGTCTCCTGACCTTTTTCAAGACAATGAAACATGATAATTATATAAAACACAAAGATTTTCAGGAAAGAAATCAATAAAATGCTTTGTCAGCTGCGCTTTAGGCTTATTATTATTATGTTTTCCTTTCTCTTTTTTCATCACTCCACTCTTTCCAAAGTGACTTCCCCTAAAAAAGAAAAAAAGCAGACCACATGCAAATCAAATTGCATAAATTTGCATGAAAAAGCACCAACAAAAGCGCATGTTGATGCACAGAAATCACATGTAATTCTTATAGAGCAGCAGTAATAGATCAGAAGGGCTCTGATTTACAGCTGGCTGCTTTTTATTGCTCCATTACGCGTCTGTTGGGCCTACGAAAGTCTTACGTGGTGATAAATATCTCGTAAGTATATCGTAAATAAGCGTGGCTGCGTTGTCGGAGGCCTGTGAGCCCGACTGTACGGCTGTGCTGAAGCAGTTGGCCGGGCTAAATAAATAATAGCTCTCCTGTAAATACGGGTTCTCTCAGCTCTCCGGGATGAAAGTGGAGAAACGCGGCCAGACGAAACGGCTGCCAATTACGGGTCGCCAGATCGACTTCAACATCTTCCATTTTCCCCCTTCCGTCATCCCACCTGATGTTTGAGAGGGAGAGACGGATCATGAGCCAAGAATTCACACCGTTCTCCACTGTTATCCTCCGGATTTAAG
>NW_023495965.1:732500-757500 GCF_904425465.1 Colossoma macropomum | reverse complement strand
GTAATATTAAAAGCTAAGCCTGTTGGTAATTATATGGTAATTACATAGTAATTATATTATCATCAGGGAGCGTGTGAGCTATAGGCTACAATCCAGTTATGCTCACAGTCATCAACGCTTGATGTGGTTCAGTTCAGTTCAGGCTCAGAGAGAAAGTTCTCAGGCTGTCCGTGATTATATTGATATATATATTAATATTGATACATATATAAAAAAGAAACAGGATAAAGTAACAAAAGTTCTCAGGCTGTGTATCCTTGACTTTTTTTTATCATTTTTCAGTTTTTTAAATATTCTGAAAAGGCCTGCTGCACTGTACGTTGTGTGTAAATTTCATGATGAATGGACCAAAAGAAACGGCCCAAAATGACTTGTGAAGACATCTGGTTCCATAGACTTACATTAAAAGTAAAGTATGTTTTTTCCCTCTCCTGTAAAGTTACCATTTTGGAGATATGAGGTTTTGTTCTGATGACAGCAATATATATGCATATATAAAGGCTGTTTTCGGGTTCAGACCAATATTTCCAACCTGATTAAAGCTTCAGTAGATTAAAGCAGCAGATTACTAATTATTAAATGCTGTATTTGTGCAGTTGCACGGTTTTTTATGTATTAAACACTGATTCAGTGCTGCTCCCTTTTATCTTTAATATTTCCAGTGTTCTACATTAATCCTGCCTACAGTAAGTCTGCTGTCATTGTGACCTTTTTAACCAGCGTCGGCTGTTGAAGCAGCTCCAGCGCAGCGAAAGGGCCGGAGCTGCTTCAGCCCCATCGCAGTGCAGCTTTTCCTGCGCCAGAGAAACCTTGTTTTCATAGCTGTTCTGCATTAGAGAGAGAGCTTCACGCATTTAATAGCTCCTCTGTATGCGTCTTTGGGGGGAAGTGTCTGGAGTTTGTGTTATTTGGCACCGTTCAGTGCGATAGATAATCAGCAGCAGACAGAGGTGCGCCGTTCTTCTGTCGGCGGCGTTGAGGACGGTGATGTACCAGCTTTCCAGAGAAAATAAAAGGCAGCGAGGAATTCTGGAATCTGGAGCAGCTGATTAGAACAAAAGGGAATGATGATGGCAAAGCGAACGACCGGCTGAAGGATCGTTTCTTTGATCTGATCGATGCAGATTTGAACGTTTATAATATGCACGTCTTTTACTGATTCTCTGCTCTGCTGTAGTGTGTATTGTGTAAGGAGCTTCCACTAACTGGCCACTTTATTAGAAACACCTACCTTGTGCTTCCACTCATTGGCCAATTTATTAGAAACACCTACTTTGTGCATTCACTGACTGTCCACATTATTAGAAACAGCCACCTTGCGCTTCCACTAACTGTCCACTTTGTGCTTTCACTAACTGGCCACTTTATTAGAAACACCAACCTTGTGCATTCACTAACTGGCCACTTTATTAGAAACACCTACTTTGTGCATTCACAAACTGGCTACTTTGTGCTTCCACTAACTGGCCACTTTATTAGAAACACCTACTTTGTGCATTCACACACTGGCCACTTTATTAGAAACACCTACTTTGTGCATTCACTAACTGTCCACTTTGTGCTTCCACTAACTGGCCACTTTATTAGAAACACCTACTTTGTGCATTCACTAACTGGCTACTTTGTGCTTCCACTAACTGGCCACTTTATTAGAAACACCAACCTTGTGCATTCACTAACTGGCCACTTTATTAGAAACACCTACTTTGTGCATTCACAAACTGGCCACTTTATTAGAAACACCTACTTTGTGCATTCACTAACTGGCCACTTTATTGGAAACACCCACCTTGTGCTTCCACTAACTGGCCACTTTATTGGAAACACCTACTTTGTGCATTCACAAACTGGCCACTTTATTAGAAACACCTACTTTGTGCATTCAGTAACTGGCCACTTTATTAGAAACACCTACTTTGTGCATTCACTAACTGGCCACTTTATTAGAAACACCAACCTTGTGCCTCCACTAACTGGCCACTTTTATAGAAACACCAACCTTGCACTTCCACTTACTGTCCACTTTATTACAAAACGCCCACCTTGTGCTTCCACTAACTGGCCACTTTATTAGTATCTAACATGAATTATTCAGTGACGGTTATGAAGCTCAGTGTGTGAGCTCTGTAGGTGTGAGAGTGGGGATGTAGTTTAATGAGTTCAGAGCTTTGTTATTCTCCCAGGATGCTGTTCAAGAGAATTCATGCTAACAGAATTAGCTGTCATTCCATCTCTGAAGCAGCAGCCACTGACCCGTCCACTCCAGCATTTTTCTGTGAGTGAGGGAACCTGAGCGTCCTCTGCCAAACTCGGCCCGGCCAGTCTCTTGTTGTTTTCCCAGCACACTGGCTCTGTTTGTGCCCGACAGCATGTTGGAAAACCGCCTCCGACGCGAGTGGAAAGGCCCATATGCTGGTGGCTTGGTGCGTTTATTATCACAGTACTTCACCGCGATGGCTCAGCTGTTTCTCTTCTCCACTTCGCGTGCTGAACAGCGCTGTTTTGGCCCGGGCGAGTGTGATTTGAACCTGGCTTTATCAGGCTGATGAAGCGTTTCGGAGCCGCGTAGTCAAACGGTGAATTACTCTCAGCCTCTCTCAGGGGTTCCTCTGAAGTCTGAGATTTATGGCTACGGGCGCTGATGTGGGGGAGTTTTAACACTGCACTCCGGAGATAGCCGTCGAGAAAACTTCAATCTGCTCCACACGCTGCTGCCTAATTGGTATTTATGCTCTTATGTTAAGCCATAATTCATTACAGGCAAACTGTAGAGGAGGCCGACTGAACCGACCGGGACTGACTGGGAGGAGAAACTCATGATTTATACAGACTGAAAAAGCTCGTTCTAGCGAGCAAACTGGCTTGAAAAGTTGTTAAGAGTTAAAGGTGAGGTCAGAACACCTTCTGTGATATTTGGGAGAAGTTTCCTCACATTCCAGCAGCTGTGAAAAAACTGCACTGTGGAGAAAAGTAAGAGTCATGTGGACCACCAACACCAAACCAATGAGGACAGGGAGGCAGGACCACCGACATCTTGTGCATGTGATTTAGGAGAAAAAATCACTCTGAAGGGAGGGGCTGTATTTGTTTAGCTTGCCACTTTATTGGAAACACCCACCTCGTACTTCCATTAACTGGCCACTTTATTAGAAACACCCACCTAGTGCCTGTAGCGTTTGCTGGTGTCTCAGAATTTTGGAGATGAACTGGTTAAACGAGTTATTAATGTGTTCTTAAATGATGAAAGGATCAGTGATGAGGTCTGAGAGTGTTTTTGTCGCTGGTCTTTAAGCAGATCAGGCTTTCAGACTGACTCTGTCAGTGACAGCGTGAGCTGAATGGATGAGTATGAATGTAAATGTAAATGTAAATATTATAAACGCGCGGCCGGTTCGACTCCCTCACTGCACTAAACTCAGCACTGCGTTCTGTTCAGAGCTGCTGAAAATAGAGCGTCTTCAGGGACTTCAGCCGCGCTGCCCGTCAGAAATAGAGCACCGTCCCCAATTACTGTGTGTGTGTGTGTGTGTGTGTTTGTGTGTATCAATTAGTGTGTGAGGTCGTCACATCAGCTGGACAACATCAACAAACACACAGCACTTCTGAATCACACACTTTATACTGCCAGACAATTTAAACACAACACACACACACACACACACACACACACACACTCACACACACACACACACACACACACACACAGACACACACACACACACACACACACACACACACACACACACACACACACACACTCACACACACTCACACACACAGACACTCACACACACATGCACACACACACACAGACACACACACACTCACACACACATGCACACACACACACACACACACACACACACACACACACACACACACACACACACACACACACACACACACACTCACACACACACACACACTCACACACACACACACACACACACTCACACAGACACTCACACACATGCACGCACACACACACACACACTCACACACACATGCACGCACACACACACAGACACACACACTCACACACACACACACACACATGCACACACACACAGACACACACACTCACACTCACACACATGCACACAGACACACGCATGCACACAGACACACACACTCACACTCACACACATGCACACAGACACACGCATGCACACAGACACACACACTCACACTCACACAAACATGCACACACACACAGACACACACACAGACACACACACACACATGCACACACACACACACACACACACACACATGCACACACACACACACACACACTCACACACACACACACACACACACACACACACTGTGTTCAGTAGGCGATGCTGCTATACGGTGCTGTTTGTATGATGTGATTATATAATTATAGAGTGTCTAAAAGTCTGTATATCTGCACTGTTTACTGTATACAGAACTCATACAGATGTATAGATACTGTATAAGTATATAATCATATAATATCACATTATTAAGCTCACTGAAGGAGCCAGACGTACAGCGCTGATCTGATCTGACTGTGCAGTGTGTCCAAGTCATTGATCTGATGGGGTTTGACCTCCAGAAACACCATCTGAGTTATTGATAAATATTGAATAAGGTGTTATTGATGAGACGTGAGCCACAACGTTATTACAGTGTTGATCCATAATCAGGTCTGTAACTGATGTTTATAGATCCATGACTCTGAACACAGTGATTGCATCTGCATGGGTTGCCGTGGTAACGCTGTAGGCGTCAGTAACTACGTAGCTACGCTGGTGACGCGGATTTCAGATGAATCTTTGGAGCTCTTCTTGAATCCCAGCACTTCATCACTTTGACATCGTCGCTGTTTGTCGTGTGGCAAGTGACAAAAAAGACACTTTGAACTGATTTCACATGGGTTTTTTTGCTGTCCGGACTATCAAAAATCAATCTGGATACAATCTGGATTTGACAAAAATCACGTTTTACTCCTCTTTATTTATTTAGCTCCCCTTTCTTGGGTTTAATTTGATTCTGTTCTGTTCGGCTCCTGTTCTGCTTCACTGTTGATCATTCTTCTCACTGTGGAGACCAAAATGATCCAAAAAGAGAAGATCAGAGTTTCAGTTCATCTGCAGATACATAAGTTACTCAGTGTGTGAGCTGTAATCAGAGATTCAGAGAGGTTTGGTGTGAAATGGTCCAGATGTCTTTACAGTGGTGGTGATAGGAACCAGGGGTCGCCATGACTACAACACAGATATAGACATTTTATTTACTATCCAGAACCACCAGTGAACCTACACGAGTCTTCTGAGTTTATATGGAATGTTGATGATGGAAAATAGTGGAAAATCTGAAATAATAAGTTTTCTTTGGGGACTATTTTGCCTCACAGCGCCCTGCATGTATCCCTCCACCATGAATGGAGTTTAAGTTCTCTAAACTATCATAAAACAGTGTCTCAGTCATCAGGCAGTGAATTTATAACCATTTCATGTAGGAACTTTCTGTGAGGAGCTTTTAGAGGTGGACGTCTGGTTCCTATCACCACCACTGTGAACAGTTCTGACTCGGTAAGTTTATCTAGAACAGAACGTTTCACACCAAACCACTCTGAACGACTCTGTTTACATCTTAACCACTTAGTTATAGTTGTGTGCAAAAGTTTGAACACCCTCACTCGACTCACAATTTAACATATTAGAAAAAAAAAATTAAATATTTAGTGTGTTTATTTTCCCAACTATGATAAATTCAGTAATAAACAATAAGTTGTGTATTAAATGTGCAGAAGTGTGTCTCTGGTTCTTTAAAGGTTCTTTAGTAAAGAGAATGGTTCTATATAGAACCACGAACACTCAAATAACCATTAGCATGCTTAAATGGTTCCATTCATGGGGAAATGGTTCTTCAGATTGATGGAGAATGTGTTGTATATGGATCTATATAGCTCCAAAAAGGGTTCTGCTGTTGTTTACAGTACTTTTCCGATAAAGTGGCCGGGCGGTGTGTATTAAAAATGCACTGAAGTCTGTTTTCATTCTAATTGCTGGTGAAATGAGTCTCAGTTCGAGTGTGCAGAGTGTCTGGAGGGGAGTTATTGATCTGATGTGGTTTGACCTCCTGACCCCACAAATACCAGCATTTTAATTATTGATAAATATTGAATGAGGCCTTATTGACGAGGCGTGAATGCGCAGCGTTATTACAGTGTTGGTCTGTATTCAGGTGTGTATGAGGGGTCAGTCAGGTACGTTATAGATCGTTTCCTGCCCTGAGAGTGTCAGTCTGTGTACGTCAGTGTGTTTCCTGCTGCTGTTGTTTTCCTCTCTGAGCTGAGGTGACGCTGTTCTGTTTGTGTTATTCTCCATGGTTCCTTACGTGGAGTTGCAGACGGTTAAAGTCCTCACTGTGTTCCAGTCACTTACATCTCATACAGCTTAACCTGCTGCTTTTCAGGGTTTCACACTCACACTGATCTGACACACACACACACACACACACACACACACACACGCACACACACACACACAGCATGACCAATAAACACACACACACACACACAGTGTACCGGTGGTGAACTCGGAGAGTGTAATAGTGATGTTTATAACAGACTTTGGCGGAGCAGGAGAGTCAACTAACAAGTTCACATAACAAACCAATCAGTGCACACATGAGCAAACAAACAAAACAAACAAACAAACGAATGAATGAAAAATGTAGAAATAAATAAATAAATAAATAAATAAATAAAGCATGCTGTGCATAAGAATAGGTTACATATAATTAAATGAATAAATAAATAAATAAATAAACAATTTTGTTTTGCAGAAGGTACAGCATACCGATAATAAATAACTAACAAAATAAATAAATATTTTTGTTTTGAAGAAGGTACAGCATATTGGTAAATAAGTAAATAAATAAATAATAAATAAATTCATTTCGAAACAAAATACGTCATAGCGATAAATAAACAAATAAGCAAATATATATTTTAAAAATAAATATCTTTGTTTTGAAGAAAGTACATCATAGTGATTGATAAATGAATAAATAAGTAAATAAACAAACAAATAAATAAATAGCAGTAGCTGAATAATTCATTGTAGATACTGAATAATTCAAAACAGATACTGAATAATTCACAGTAGCTACTGAATAATTTGTAGTAGATACTGAATAATTCATTGTGGACATTGAATAATTAACTGTAGATACTGAATAATTCATAGTGGATACTGAATAATTAACTGTAGATACTGAATAATTCATAGCAGTTACTGAATATTTAAAGATAACGTCATATTTGTGTTGTTGGTGTTGATGTTCTTGTGTAGTTGATGAGTCACTGAGATGTTTGGTGTTGTGGTGTGTTGTGTTGTTGGTCCTCTGTCTGCTGTGCTGGCTGTAAAGCTGACCCCCCCACAGTGAATCCCCCCCCCATACACACACACAGACACAGTGCGAGAGTCAGTGTGGCTCTGATTCCTCCACAGTTTGTACAGTGAGCAGTGAACAGGGCAGGTAAACACATTACAGTCACAGCTAACGTCCTTCAGTCTGTAATGAGAACATAAACCAGGTGTTTAGAGCACAAACTGATGAGGATGATCTGCATAACAACTGTGTGATTCGCTCGGCTCGGGGGAAACCATGACAACCAGCTCTCACTTTGATGTTTATGTGTTTTATATTTAATATTTTTGTTTTATATTTTATATATGTGATGTTTTATTTGTGTTGACGAGGCTGTTTGTGGCTCGGTGGGACTGATGTGTCAGATGTGCCGCTGTCCGCGGTGCTGAACTCCAAACTCTTTGAGAAATGCCATAGAAGAACCACTTTCGGTTCCTTAAAGAACCAAATGAGATCTGTGAGTGCGAAGAACCTCCTGAAGGTTCCAATAAAGTGAAGCGCTTCTTCCTCAAAAGACTTTATATTTTATAGAACTTCAAAAAGGTTCTTAACTCTCAAATGTTTTATTTACTAAAATGGTTCTCC
This sequence comes from Colossoma macropomum, assembly GCF_904425465.1. NCBI lineage: Eukaryota > Metazoa > Chordata > Actinopteri > Characiformes > Serrasalmidae > Colossoma > Colossoma macropomum. Next base: position 749,508 of record NW_023495965.1, on the reverse strand, counting down.
AAAGAACCATGCATCCCTGTCCCTCATGGCCACATGGTGAGCAGTTAGATCCCATTGTTTTGAGGTAAATGTGTCCCAAAGTCTGAAAATCAGTGAGGAACATTAAGAATCGCCATATTTTCTGCAGTTCAGCACTTTTTAGTGTTTTAGTGTAAAATATGATGATTTTCTGTGTGAACAGCTGTTCAAAGCTGTGTTTGCTGGTCATGAACTGCTGAGTTTCTGAGCTCAGAATGAGCTAAAACTGTCTCTGAAACAGTCACTACTGAAACAGACACTACTGAAACAGACACTACTGAGACAGTCACTGCTGAAACAGTCACTACTGAAACAGTCACTACTGAAACAGACACTACTGAGACAGTCACTACTGAGACAGTCACTACTGAGACAGTCACCACCGAAACAGACACTACTGAGACAGTCACTGCTGAAACAGTCACTACTGAAACAGATACTACTGAGACAGACACTACTGAGACAGATACTACTGAGACAGACACTACTGAGACAGTCACTACTGAAACAGTCACGACTGAAACAGTCACTACTGAAACAGATACTACTGAGACAGACACTACTGAGACAGTCACTACTGAAACAGTCACGACTGAACAGTCACTACTGAAACAGATACTACTGAAACAGTCACTACTGAGACAGTCACTACTGAAACAGATACTACTGAAACAGTCACTACTGAAACAGACACTACTGAGACAGTCACTACTGAAACAGACACTACTGAAACAGACACTACTGAAACAGACAATACTGAAACAGTCACTACTGACACAGTCACTACTATAACAGCCACTACTGAGACAGACGCTACTGAAACAGTCACTACTGAAACAGTCACTACTGAAACAGACACTACTGAAACAGTCACTACTGAAACAGTCACTACTGAAACATTTGGTACAGTTTGGTAGAGTCATGATTGTGTCATGGAACGTTCAGTTATTAGTTTTAATAAATTAACATAATTAAGGTTTAGAGTGACTCAGAGCAGAAGGACTTTAGTCTAAAGTCTAAGATCAGTTAGACCCACTTGTGTTTTCGCGGCATTTCCACACCTGAAAGTTGGACTAAGGTGTTTGTTACAGTGTGTATATTCGATCCGGTTAGTTTTGGTTCCTCATGTCAGTTTAGCGAGCGACTAATGAACTCTGCATGACACACCTGTGTCCTGTCCTCATCACCTGTGTGTGCTGCGTCTCCCTGTACTGGACACTGATTGGTTTGTAGGGGAGTGCTCACTAAGGTAAAGTTAGGATTTTAGTTCTAGGGCTAACGTTACTGCCATATATGCTAGAAGTTACAGAGTGAGCAGTTTTCATCTTATGTTTTCAGATTTTTCATAATGATCACTTTGGAAAGAGTTACTAAGCTAATGTTAGATAGCTGACTAGTGACTAGTGTTAATATTGTTAGCACGTAGGCTAGCAGCTAACGGCTATCCCCTAATTTCATCCTCTCTCTCTTTGCTTTCCTCTCTGTAAACTCCCACCTTAGCAGGGCATTTAAAATTTATTCGTCCAAAAAATCCCATCTGAAAACAATATTTTAGTATCACTGACAGTGATGTAATTCTCTGTGTACACAACTGCAGGAACACACAGCACAGCATACATTTCGTGATGAATGTTTCTCTCAGTGTAAAGGTTAGCAGTTAGTTTTCATTGAGAGTTAGGGCGCCCCCCAGAGGACAAACTGAATCTCACTGTAAACACTAGACGCTGTTTTTAGCAGAAAGGCTTTGATAAAGAGTTAAGGAAAACCTGAAGTGGCTGAAGTTGCCAATATTGGGAGCCCAGCATGCTAACAGTATTAGCATCAAAGTAAAACATCATTATTACGGAAATATTTTTCTTTGAAAGTGAAATGAGTCGTGGACTTTGATCTACACACACATCTCTCCTGGAAAACTTTCATTTGGGTGAGTAGAGTGCTTTCATTTATTTACAGTTAGCTTAGGTCAAAGATTTTTTCGATTTGAGGTGGCGGATAGGTGGCTTCCTTATGCTAGCCAGGTCTAGGCTAACAGTCCTACCCATAGATATTCGTACCTAGAGTCCAGACAGGCACGTCAACGCCGCCGCCATTTTGGGGAGGTCAACATCGCTGCTGGACTGCATTCAGTACCATTACAGAGCGCAGTTTAATAAAGATACTGTCCAAAATTACACTATTTCAGGAATATTACACTCAGAAAGAGGGATAAGATTATATAACAGAGGGAACGTAGTGATCCACACTCATGCCTGTGTGATGTTTATGTGTAGATGTGGCCGTGTGGTTGGTGAAGCACAGAGAACCTGTTGATATGATTGTTTGTCTTAACTTTATGTAGTAGTTATTTTTTTTCCACCTTAAATGGTGCATCAGCCAGCTTCTTGTTCCAATTTTCCCCGTTCCACCTTAAATGGTGCAGCAGTTACATTCTGGTGCCTGAAGCTGCACCATTTAAGGTAGAACGGGGAAAAGTGGAACAAGAAGCTGGCTAATAGGAAGCCAACTTTAGCTTCGTCCTTCTGCATATAAAGATCAGAAGTGATTCACACATTGATGGATTTGCTGATTATGTTTTTACCAGAGCGCTAAACTCACATCAGGTGCAGACTGAATACTGTCCTGCTGGTCCAGACGGCTAATTAGCTCGATCAGTTATTAAAGTAATAAAAGCTACCGAGAGCAGATCCATGCAGTCTGGATTAATCTGTGTCTGAGGATTATAACAAAACAGATTTGGTGAAAATCGGTTGAGTAATAAGGAAGTTGTGGCCGATACAAGTGAATCTGTTCACAAGCGGATCTTGACCTCTCCAACATGGCGGACGCACAGACGTAGACGTATGGGTATTGTTAGGGCATCAAGCTTGTAACAGCAGAAATGTTTTTGGTGCTACACTCTTAAAACTATGGTTCTTCAAGGGCTTTTAGCAAAGAAAATGGTTCTATAAAGAACCATGAACACTCAAAAAACCCTTTTCAAAAAGGTTCCACATAGAACCATCTATAGCACAGCATATATCTCCATCAATCTGAAGAGCCATTTCATGATGCAAAGAACCTTTTAATAATGCAAAGGGTTCTTTGAATTTTCATGGCTCCATATAGAACCATTTTCTTTACTAAAGACATATGTGGATATATGGAACCACAGTCGACACATTCTCCATCGATCTGAAGAACCATTTCACCATGCAAATGGTTCTTTGAGGTTAATAGTTCTCTTACATAAGGAACCCTTGAAGAACCCTCTTTTTAAAAAGAATGTAAACAGAGACATTCAGAGTGGTTCAGAGTGGTTTGGTAAATTGGTTCACAAGCGGATCTTGACCTCTCCAACATGGTGGACGTGCCGACATATCGCCTCAGATAGAGAACAACAGACAACGCGACATCCAGGCATGTATATCCAGAGAACTTGTAGAGAGGCCAGTTACACTTGTAATGTCTTCCAGGTTTCGCAAACGCTAGGGGGCGCTCCAGAGTGAGTCCAAAATGAATGGCTTGATATGGAACATTTGAGCAAAATCATAGTTTATAAATACTCAAACATTTTTAACGTAAAAGAATTCATTCATTTCCTGAACACAGAGCAGCAGAAAACATTTGAACACTGCTGTTATATTTTTAAGAGCTTTTAAACTCGAGTTATAGGAGTTTAGAACGGCGCCTCATGTACATCCATGACGTCAGTGAGCCGAACAGCCAATGAGCTGCTCTGCTCGCCAACCAATCAGCACTCAGTAGCAGTAATGCCCGCCTTCTGCTGCCCAAAACCCATTTGCTGTGTAAAAAGGAAACATACAGGTGAGATTCCTTTGTTGTTTTAGTGAAATCCATCCTTCTACTTTCTACAATTAAAGGAAAGTTCTGGTTCAGTGATTAGAAACTATTTTAACCTTTAGTTTTTAGCCGTTTAGCACTATTTACTACCATTCATTAAGGACTTGCTCGCGGGCGCCCTCTGCTGTTTAGCAGTCCTGTTTTTGATATAACGGGGGAAATAGGAAACAGCCAAACTCCTCATAAACTGGCTCTGGTGTACCTATGGTCCTGCCATATATGCTAGTAGCTACAGGGTGAGCAGTTTTCAGATTGGAGAATGATCACTTTGGAAGGAGTTTGCTATGCTAACGTTAGCTGGTTAGCTAATATTGATGCAGTTAGCACGTATGCTAGTAGCTAACCTATCGAGCCTGTGTTTTGTTTACGTTTGCACACTGTTAGCATGAGGACTTTGGAAAGAGGCTCAGGTAATGTTACAAACACAGGTCGGTAATGCTAACACTATTAGCATGTGTGCTAGCGACTGTAGCATGTATCAGGGGAGAGCGTGAGTCCCCTCAGTCATAAATAAACAGCTCTGCCCTTGGACGCGTCCTGGTGGCTGAGAGGGAGGTGTGTGGGTGTCCAGAGGGAGCTCAGATTGCGAATAAAAAGCCGAATTTTCTTGAAAGAGGCGTCTGGGGTTCATGTTGTGCTTTTGAAATTCATGAAGCGCTGAGAGTCCCAAACAGTGCGCTGTGTTTACGGCTGAGTCACAGAGCAGTGAAGAGATGGAGGAGTTTAAAATGCCGTGTCAGAAAAATGTCTGTTTTAATGCAAACTAAAAATCCTCTTTACTCTCAACTCAGCTTCTGTTAAAGGGAAAGTCCATCAATTTTTAAAATTTTCTGCCTGATTAAATGCTTAAGATGCACACTTTTAAAAATATGGTTTAGTAAAGACACTGGCTCTGTATAGAACCATGAGCACTCAAAGCACCATCTGCGTGCAAAAGGGTTCCTTGCATGGTGAAATGGTTCTTCATATTGATGGAGAATGTGTTGTGTATGGTTCTATATAGAACCTTCTTGAAAAGGGTTCTATACAGCACCAAAAGGGTTAATGTTAGGATGTCAAGCTTGTAACAATAGAAGAATCTTTTTTTGGTGCTACACTCTTAAAAAGATGGTTCTTCAAGGGTTCTTTAGTAAAGACAATGGCTGTACATAGAACTATGAGCACTCAAAGAACCATTTGCATAATTAAATGGTTCTCTGCATGGTGAAATGGTTCTTCAGATTGATGAGATGTGTTGTGTATGGTTCTATATAGCACCAAAAAAGGATTTGCTATTGTTAGGGCGTCAGGCTTGTGACAGCCGAAATGTTTTTGGTGTTACACTGTTAAAAATATGGTTCTTTATAGGTTCTTTAGTAAAGAAAATGGTTCTATAAAGAACCATGAACACTCAAAAACCCTTTTCAAAAAGGTTCCGTATAGAACCATCTATAGCACATTCTCCATCAATCTGAAGAGCCATTTCATGATGCAAAGAACCTTTTAATCATGCAAAGCGTTCTTAGAATTTTTATGGGTCTATATAGAACCATTTTCTTTACTAAAGAAGCCTTGAAGAACCATCCTTGTTCAAGCTTATATACAACCCTTTTCAAAAAGGTTCTATATAGAACCACATACAACACATTCTCCATCAATCTGAAGAACGATTTCACCATGTGAATGGTTCTTTGAGTGTTAATAGTTCTCTTATGTAAAGAACCTTGAAGAACCCTCTTTTTTAAGAGTGTACACAGAGTGGTTCAGAGTGGTTCAGAGTGGTTTGGTGTGAAATGCTCTGTTCTAGATAAACTTACTGAGTCAGAACTGTTCACAGTGGTGGTGATAGGAACCAGACGTCCACCTCTAAAAGCTCCCTCACAGAAAGTTCCTACATGAAATGGTTATGAATTCACTGCCTGATGACTGAGACACTGTTTTATGATAGTTTAGAGAACTTAAACTCCATTCATGGTGGAGGGATACATGCAGGGCGCTGTGAGGCAAAATAGTCCCCAAAGAAAACTTATTATTTCAGATTTTTCCACTATTTTCCATCATCAACATTCCACATAAACTCAGAAGACTCGTGTAGGTTCACTGGTGGCTCTGGATAGTAAATAAAATGTCTATATTTGTGTTGAAAATGACATTTCAACCACTGTACTATGCAGAAGTTTTAAAAACTTGGTGGAATTCCCCTTTGAAGTACCTACATTCTCTGTGAATGTGAAAGGTCACGGTGTTAGAATAGATATGGGGCAGTTTTTCCGTGTATTTGATGTTTTTAGCAGCTCTAACTGGACGTCCGCAGTGCCGCAGTGAGCAGGTGCATCTTTAAAAGTATCACTAACCCACACATTTCCACACCTGGCCAAAAGCAGGACGAGGAACAGGTGTGTTCATTTAATAATACGCTATATTTGAGTCCTCAAGGGCGCAGTACATAGAGTAACCAGACTTTATATGATTTAAAAAATATCTACACCAGTAAGACCTCGTAAAAAAAGCAGAAATCGTCTCTTTTTTCAGATAAGGGACTCTTATTATGAAAAACTGAACTCTTGTTTTAAAATAAGAGTTGGGTACCATATTGAAACATTTTCAAAATTTAGCCTGTATGCAGTGCATCTACGGAAACTGAGCTGCAAACGTGGCCCACTGTGAATTCACTATATTTGTGATGTCACAAAAACCAACATATTTGCATATCAGCCTGTGTCAGTTTAGCCCCGCCCACTCATGCTGACGTTACAAAGAGTGAATGAATGGAGTTTAAGTTCTCTAAACTATCATAAAACAGTGTCTCAGTCATCAGGCAGTGAATTCATAACCATTCCATGTAGGAACTTTCTGTGAGGGAGCTTTTAGAGGGGGACGTCTGGTTCCTATCACCACCACTGTGAACAGTTCTGTCTCTGTAAGTTTATCTAGAACAGAGCGCTTCACACCAAACCACTCTGAACCACTCTGAACCACTCTGAACGACTCTGTTTACATCTTAATCACTAAATTATGCAGAAATTTTGAAAAAGGGGTGGAGTTCCCCTTTAATTCTAAAGTATATGTACAGAAAATGGAATGTAACTGTGAATTATGACTGTTTTTGGTACATAAAAGTACACAAACCTCTTAAGTGGTGCTAAAGTGCAAGAAAAACGCAGGGTACAGGCTCTTTAATGGCACAGCAGCATAAACAGGATGTATAATAATATGAGATAAAATGATTTTTGAAAGAAGTTATGACTGTGTTTGGTATATTAACCCACACAGACTGGAGATTGTGGGGGGGTTTGGGGGGGCGGGTACTAAAATACAAAATAAAAGGATATTGGCTCTTTAATTTACATTAAAAGAGGTGAAGTTTGGAGCCTTTTTTCTCTTTTAGCTCCTGTTTCTGAGAAAGAACAGTGATGATACTAAAGTATATGATGTCAAGGATCACAAACAAGGATAACAGATCATAAAGCAGATTTAAATATGAATAAATAAGTAAATATGGTGTCCGCTGCCGCGGCCGGGTTTGCCGGTCAGCCTCTGCTGATTTGTCTCCCACTCAGAGGGCACAGAGAAGAGAAACCCCGTTAGACACATTACTGTATGTGATTAATTCATAGCTCAGCCCCATTTAGGGCTTTTAGAAGCTTTTAAGTGCTCTGAGATTCCCTCGCGAGCGTAGCTTCAGGTCCCTAGTCATTACTCCACCAAATCACCCGCCGCTATTAGCTATTAGCCTTCCCCCGCCGCGCTAATGCAAACCCGTCGCAGCTATTTTTCATCCCACGGCTCCGTATCATACGTGCCTCACATTACGGCAGGTTACCGAGACTCAGGTGCGTCCTTTATTAATGATAAGAAGCAGGCGATTAACACGGTACTTTAAAGGGCCCATATGCTACGTTTCTCTCCACTGAGCTCCACTTAGAACATTTGTAAGGTTCTGTGTACCAAAACCAGCCATAACTCACTTTCTATGACCATTTTCCAACCTTCATCTCTTAGAAATGACCGGGCTGTTTTAGTTACTGCAGGCTGATTTTCTGCTCTGATTGGCTGTGCCTCACTCAAAAAGCAAGGCAGAAACAGTCCTTATAACTTCAGTGTGAGTGGGCGGAGCTAAAGTGCTTGCTGAATAGGCAGACACACAGATCAGCCATAACATTCTGACCACCTCCTTGTTTCTACGCTCATTGTCCATTTTATCAGCTCCACTTACTATATAGGTGCACTTTGTAGTTCTACAGTTACAGACTGTAGTCCATCTGTTTCTCTGATACTTTGTTAGCCCCCTTTTACCCTGTTCTTCAGTGGTCAGGACCCCCATGGACCCTCACAGAGCAGGTACTATTTGGGTGGTGGATCATTCTCAGCACTGCAGTAACACTGACGTGGTGGTGGTGTGTTAGTGTGTGTTGTGCTGGTACGAGTGGATCAGACACAGCAGTGCTGCTGGAGTTTTAAAACACTGTGTCCACTCACTGTCCACTCTATTAGACACTCCTACTTAGACGGTCCACCTTGTAGATGTAAAGTCAGAGACGATAGCTCATCTGCTGCTGCACAGTTTGTGTTGGTCATCCTCTAGTCCTTCATCGGTGGTCACAGGACGCTGCCCACAGGACGCTGTTGGCTGGATATTTTTGGTTGGTGGACTATTCTCAGTCCAGCAGTGACACTGAGGTGTTTAAAACCTAACCACCAATTGAAAGCCAACCACCAAGCAAACGCCAACAACCAATTGAAAGCTAACCACCAAGCAAAAGCCAACCACCAATCGAAAGCTAACCACCAAGCAAATGCCAACCACCAATCGAAAGCCAACCACCAAGCAAACGACGCCCACCAAGCAGAAACTTAACATATAAAATTGCTCATCTGTCTGTCGGCCTTTCAGTGTTTATCCAACCTGCCATGTCAGCTTACATTCCCTAACAGAACATCCAGCAGTAAATCAAACAAGAACCTCCTTTAAGGTTCTCCATATAACAGCTGGAGGATGTGTTTGGCGAGTGGACACAGCAGCGTCTGTATATGTAGAGCCTGTTTCACTCATTTCTCCACTTCACTCTGCTGTGTTTACTTCTGTTTCAGTGCTGTAAGCTGGACCAAGGGCTGTCAATCAAGTATGCTCATTAGAATATTAGACCACGCCCAGACAGGTCTCAGATCAGTCTGCTCAGTGGTGTTTAAGCCACTTTGTGTTGTTTTTCATTCATAATCATTAATTATTAATACTTTAACAACTCATGGTTTGCATGCAGTTAGCATCATGCTAATTGATGAGCTATAAGCTTCCATTTCTTGTTAGCTAAATTAGCCTCGTAGCTCCAGTACTAAATCTAAAGAAGCAAACCTCAGACACCAAACATGACTCGGCTGATCGGCTATATTTGTTATAACGGTAAAATTTCTGCATGTTTTATTTGGCTGAACTGGTCCTTTAAAGCAGAATGACCCCGCTGTCCTCGCCGTTTTAATTAGGCCAATAAAAGGCTGGGAGATAATGCGCTCACACGCTTCCCCCAGAACACTTGAGAGTGTCATTATGAGCTTTATTTAAGCGGCCACCTCCCGCTCGCTGCCCCTCTCCGTGCGGTTAAGTGTGTGGGTGCATTAGCGGCTTCTCCAGCAGCGCCTGACCTCCGCTCTAACCCTGCACTCCCGGAGCCGGATGAGTGCCTGGAACCGGCGAGTGTTGAGGAGGCTTTTTATTCACGTCGTTATCATGAGCCACAGTTTGTTATGACAGTTCGAGTTAAGCTGAGTATACAGAGGAAAAGGACACGAGTTAAACGCTTTACTTAAAGCCTGCATTAAAACAAATGGAGCCTTTTTATACTCTGCATAAAGACAAGCAGAGGATTAGCGGCTACGCTCGCTGGCCACTTTATTAGAAACACCTACCCTGTACTTCCACTAAGTGGACACTTTATTAGAAACACCTACCTTGTGCTTCCACTGACTGGCCACTTTATTAGAAACACCTACCTTGTGCTTCTATTAACTGGGCACTTTATTAGGAACACCTACCCTGTACTTCCACTAAGTGGCCACTTTATTAGAAACACCTACCTTGTGCTTCCACTGACTGGCCACTTTATTAGAAACACCTACCTTGTGCTTCTATTAACTGGGCCACTTTATTAGGAACATCTACCCTGTACTTCCACTAACTGGCCACTTTATTAGAAACACCTACCTTGTACTTACACTAACTGGCCACTTTATTAGAAACACCTACCTTGTACTTACACTAACTGGCCACTTTATTAGAAACATGTACCTTGTAGTTCCACTAATTGGCCACTTTATTAGAAACACACACCTTGTGGTTCCACTAACTGGCCACTATTAGAAACAACCATCTTGTGGTTCCACTAACTGGCCACTTTATTAGAAACACCTACCTTGTAGTTCCACTAACTGGCCACTTTATTAGAAACACCTACCTTGTACTTACACTAACTGGCCACTTTATTAGAAACACCTACCTTGTACTTACACTAACTGGCCACTTTATTAGAAACATGTACCTTGTAGTTCCACTAATTGGCCACTTTATGAGAAACACACACCTTGTGCTTCCACTAAGTGGCCACTATTAGAAACACCCATCTTGTGGTTCCATTACCTGGCCACTTCATTAGAAACACCCAGCGCCCACTAACTGGCCATTTTATTAGAAACAATTACCTTGTGCTTCCACTAACTGGCCACTTTATCAGAAACACCTGCATATCAACAGATAAACAAGGCGGAGCTGCAAGGGAGGCGTTTCTGATAAAGTGGCCGCTGGGTTTGTACAGTAAACTCATGGACAGAGAAGATCCATCGCAGCTGAAGGGAGAAAGTGAGACGAATTGAAGTCGCTCTCTTGTGACCGAACTGTAAATAATCCGGTGATTTGGGGCCGTCATGCTTTTTAAAGCTTCTGATTTGACCTCGTTTACTGCTGGGCTTCTTATTGGTGGGGAGGGGACATCGATTAGCTGCTTAAACTCAAGTGCAAAGTCAATATCCTTTTAAGTACGCTGTAAAGGTGGCACCTGCGCTGTATTTATCTCTTTGTGGGGACCGAATGCGTCCAGGATGATGAACACATGAACGCACGGCCTTTGAGGGAACGTTTGGCTGCGGTTGTGCAGCTTTTATTCGTGAAAGTTGTCTGTTCTGGTTGTTACAGTGCGTAAGTGTGGATTTGAGGCGAGGCAGCTGCTGAACTGGATGAAGATGAACTGGATTTCTGTATTAGGGCGCTTCTTATTTTGAGCCGTGACTTTATTATAATTCCAAGGTGACCTCAGAGCTAAATTGGAGGAGTTGAGCAGGACTGTAAAGAGCTGCGGTTCAGACAAAGAGGGCTGACTTTTAGCACCTGCTTCACCTGAAAGGCTTCTGTAAAGAGCAAAACGCCCGGCCAGATTTATTTATTTATTATTTTGGGTTGCACTTTATTTGGATGTTTCGCTGTAGATGCTTTGCTGATGCTTGGCTTGTCGTTAAAGAGCTCATTTCATGTAAAAAAAAAAAAAGAAATCCTTACTTATTTTATAAAAAAGTATGCAAACGTTGTTAAGTTTCAAAATAAAAGTCCATATAGTCAATATATGGACACTAATCTGCGAAATCAGCCTGATTTCAATTCATTGTTTTTGTGATGTCACAAAAACTAGCACATTTACATATGCCTTAACTTTAAGGCATTAGCTCCATCCACTCATACTGAAGTTATAAGGAGTGTTTCAGCTCTGATTGCTCTTTAAATAAGGCACAATACGGGATAGCCAATCAGAACAGAGTTCATTTGCATATACCGGTCTTAAAGGCACAGTAACTTTAATTTTAAGAGATAAAGAGAGGTTGGAAATTAGCTAAAACTAAACAGAATTACTGAGAATAAACTTTTAGTTTTAGTTTTTAAGTGTGTTTTTAGTTCAAAAGTTTCAGTGTTTAGTCTTTAAGAATATCTGGAGTCGAGCTGAGCTCAGTCTACTGCTGTACCTGATACCTGATCACAGCGTCCATCATAACACTAACAACTAAAACTGAAACTGAAACTAAATAAAAGCTAAACTAAAACTGTTACTGTTCAGAAAATAAAACAGAGCTGAAACTATTAATGCAGCTTTAATACCAACTGAAACTAAACTGAACTGGAAACTAAATTAAAATGCAAACTTGTTCTTCAAGGGTTCTTTAGTAAAGAAAGTGGTTCTATATAGAGCTGTGAACATTCAAATAACCCTTTGCATGATTAACGGGTTCTTTACATGGTGAAATGGTTCTTCAGATCGATGGAGAATGTGCTGCAGATGGTTCTATGTGGAATCTTTTTAAAAAGAGTTTTTCTATTGTTACAATGTCAAGTTTGTAATAATAGCACAACCCTTTTGATGCCATATAGAACCCAAAAAAGGTTCTGTATAGAACCATCTGCAGCTCATTCTCCATCAATCTGAAGAAGACTTTAAACATGCAAAGGGTTCTTTGAGTGTTCTTAGTCCTACACAGAACCACTTTCTTCACTAAAGAACCCTCGAAGAACCATTTTTTAAGTGTGTAGCTGAATTGTAAATAAGGATATGTGGATATAGAGTTTTCAAATCTGACTATGGATAATGACCATCTGGTCAAAACTCTGTAGACTCCATCTTGCTGTGAGGATCTGATTGAGCATTAGTGAGGTCAGGTACTGATGTTGGATGGTCACTCCAACTCATCCCAAAGGTACTGGATGGAGCTCCATCACTCCAGAGAGCACAGCTCCACTGCTCCACAGCCCAGTGCTGGAGGGCTTTATACCCCTCTAGCCCACGCTGGGCATTGGACATGGAGACCTTAGGCTCATGTGCAGCTGCTCCAGAGCGTCCTATTCTATTGGTCAGTGCTTTTCTATAGAGATTAAAGCTGTGTCAGCAATGGATGACCTTAACGTGTGTGAATTCACTCATTAGAAGGGCTGTCTGGATACTTTTGAACAACCTTTGCGGAGTATTTACAGTCAGTAAAAGGGATTTTTATGAGTAATGATGTACGGATCTGTGAGCAAATGCAGAAGTGTGTTTGTATAGAAGCCAGCATTGAATTTCAAAAACAGACAGCATATTTCTCAGCTGGAAATGACCATAAAAATCCACTCAAGTCTCTTTTTCACATCTATTTCACTTCGAGCACATCTGTGTCTTTGTCTGCTTCCAGCCTGTTCTGCTGTATGTGCGACTGCAGTGTCTATGCTAGCTTTCATATCTCTGTATTGAACTCTAATGCCTTTCTAAAGTGTGCTGGATAAAGCCAAAGCTGAAAGGCCACCAAATCACTAAAGTTCCCAAATCACTTCCTTCCTTTCTGGGTTCTCACTCGTCGCCCATCTGCATCCACAGTGAAGAACAAACTGATTAGGATCCTGAAACAACACAGACAAAACAGAAGGTTTATAATTTGTTTGATTTCTGTGCAGCTTTTAGAGGATGTAAAAAAAAAAACAAGGCTTCAGTACTTTGTTTAACATGCCTTTAACCCCTCAGGCCTCTGGATCAAGGAAAAGGCATGGATTGAAGGTTCTAGAACAGAGACAAGGTTCTAGATCAAAGATAGAATGGAGAAAGAAGGTTCTGGCACAGAGACTGGATGAAGACAGAAGGTTGTGCAACAGAGACAGGGTAGGGAAGGGAGATTCTGGATCAAAGACAGAGACAAAATGTTCTAGAACACAATCAGGGCAGACATTGAAGGTTCTTTAAGAGATATAGGGAAGATATAGGTTCTAGATGAGAGAAAATGTGATGAAAGAAGCTTCTGAAGCAGAGACAGGATGAAGAGAGGGTTCTACAACAAAGACAGGGTAAGGAAGGGAGATTCTTGAATAGGGACAGGGCAGAGATAGGTTCTAGATTAAAGAGTGTAAAGAAAGAAGGTTCTGGAGCAGAGGTAGGATGCAGACATACGATTCTACAAAAGAGACAGGGCAGGGATTAAATGTTCTAAAACAGAGAATCAGGGTAGGGAGAGAAGGTTCTGGATCAAGGAAAGGGCAAGGATTGAAGGCTCTACAACTTGGACAGGGTAAGGAAGGAAGGTTCTGGAACAGGAATGGGATAGAGACAGAAGGTTCTAGGCCAGAGACAGGGCAGAGACAGAAGGTTCTTGAACACTCCTTATAGTGGACATAGAAAGTTCGAGAACAGAGACAGGGAAGAGACAAAGTTCTAGAACAGATTCCTTAGGCTGGAGACTCTAAAGCTGGATTAAGGCTAGGTTTGCATGGTGAAACTTACATGCAACTTGCATGGTTTCCCTGCAACATGATTTCCATGCAACTTAACAGTTACATAAAGCAACCTAAAATTTGCATGCAACACATTCACTCTACTAGTTTCATGAACTTGAGATGCTTGCGACTGTTGCGGCTGAGTTTCAAATTAGTCGCCGGATGCTTTACATTATGCAACTCAAGTGCAATTTAGTTTCACGTAGGTTTCAAGCAACCTGTGTGAAGCCAGGCTAAGACATTGACACCGAATACTTAAAAATACTAAATATGTTTTTTACAATACAGAACAAACAGGACTCTGCAAAGACACAATCCAAAGGCTCATATTATGACTGAAAGATAAAAGACAGGTGAAAACAATGATAGTGGGTGGAGCTAGCGCAGGGAGGGCGGAGCAAAGAGGGCTCTGGGATAATTCTGGGAGCGCTGTGCTCTGTATTTCGGCGGAGGTGCGAAACACTGCCTGTCTCTGCATGCAGAAATCCACACAGCGAGGTTGGCAGCTCGCCTCCAGTCGCTGCCAGAAACGTGAAAAGAACTTTTTGCACATTTTTTTTCTTCTGTGATTTTAAGCACTTGATTATGCAAGTCTAATTAAAGCAATTCAGGGAAGATGCTGTTCGCCAAGGAACCGTGATGGAGGAGTCAAACAGGACAAAATGAGGTTTTATTGATGTTGTTATTTGTTTTGTTGCTCCTGACTGGAGTTCTTCAGCAGGACACATCTGCCGTCTTAACGCCTCTCGCGTCTTCCTCCCTGTCGTCTTTGGCGAGCTGGACTCCGAGAGGAGAAACATCTGGCCGTTTTGTATCCTCCCGTCTCCCTCTGTATAAACCGAATGTGTTTTTGTGTGTGGGGTCTGAACAGACTTAACCAAAAGAGCTGCCTCTCCTTTCAGTCCTCCTGACACTGAGCACAAAATCTATTCCGTCTATTTGGTTTATTCATCCTCGACAGACCCCCTAAACGAGCTGACGAAATCCGCTGGCAGTTCGGCGTCACCAAAAGTGCTTCTTGTTAGAAGCTGCGCTGTTTTGTGAGTCTTTTTTCTTTTGGATTCTCCAAACAGCTGTGAGCTGAAGTCGATATGAGCTCACGGATTGTAAATCAGCCCAAAAATGACTCTGTATCTAAAGGGGGCCCACAGGAAGCAGCTCAGCTGCTGATTTGTGAACTCAAGAGGCTCTTAAACACGCAACCGGGATCACACTGTAGTGCTTACACACCGCAGAAGCTCCATTCACTTCAATTCACTTCAGTTTTATTTGAACAGCTTTTTCTCCAACGGTCGCTCTGCCAAAGCTAATTTAACCCCGGAATCTGGGTGAAGCTCTTTAATGAGGGTCACCAGGGGACACTGTATAAGGGCATGAGGAAGAACCACTGAAGCTAGTTTCTAATAAAAGCAGCCATTTAGGTAAAGAACAAGGTGTTTCTAATAAAGTGGCCAGTGAGTGAAAGCACTAGGTAGGTGTTTCTAATAAAATGTCCAGTTAGTAGAAGTACAAATTAGGTGTTTTTCTCATAAAGTGGCCAGTTAGTGGAAGTACAAATTAGGTGTTTCTAATGAAGTGTCCAGTTAGTAGAAGTACAAATTAGGTTTTTCTGATAAAGTGGCCAGACAGTGGAAGCTCAAGGTGGGTGTTTCTAATAAAGTGGCCAGTTAGTAGAAGTACAAATTAGGTGTTTCTCATAAAGTGGCCAGTTAGTGGAAGCACTAGGTAGGTGTTTCTAATAAAGTGTCCAGTTAGTAGAAGTACAAATTAGGTGTTTCTAATAAAGTGGCCACTTAGTGGAAGTACAAATTAGGTGTTTCTCATAAAGTGGCCAGTTAGTGGAAGCACTAGGTAGGTGTTTCTAATAAAGTGTCCAGTCGGTAGAAGTACAAATTAGAGGTTGTTTCTAAAAAAAAAAAAAAAAAAAAAAAAAAAAAAAAAAAAAAAAAAAGAAAGAAAAAAAAAAAAAAAGAAAAAAAAAAAAAAAAAATAAAGTGTCCAGTTAGTAGAAGTACAAATTAGGTGTTTCTGATAAAGTGGACAGTTAGTGGAAGTACAAGGAAGGTGTTTCTAATAAAGTGGCCAGACAGTGGAAGCTCAAGGTGGGTGTTTCTAATAAAGTGGCCAGTTAGTAGAAGTATTAGTAGAGTCACATGTCAAAACCAAACTTCGACAAAAGTTCGACAGTCTGTACCAACCACAGCGGGTCTGAAAGCACCTCCCAGCTGAAAAGGAGGCTCTGATTGGATCTGCTGCGCAGTTTTACTCTGTCTGTTCATGCTGGTCAGCGCTTCATGCAGTTTAGTGAAAGCAGAGGTTTTTATGTCGTGTCCAGAACTCAAAAAGTAGTGCGGCGTCGCCCCAGTACTATAAAAAATGGTGGGTCAAATGCCCACTCGCCACCGTGGTTCCGGCGGCCCTGACCCAAATTTCCGTTTGCATGCTTAAGTGTTTTTTTGTATGGCAAAATGGTTCTTCAGATTGGTGGGGAATGTGTTGTATGTGGTTCTATATAGCACCAAAAGAGTTCTTCTATTGTTTACAAGCTTGAAATTGTAGCAACAGCAGAGTCCATTTTGGTTCTCTGCAGCACCATATACAGCATATATATACATATACATATAAAACCATATACAACACATTCTCCATAAATCTGAAGAACGATTTCACCATGCAGAGAACCATTTAAGCATGCAAATTGTTCCTTGACTGTTCATAGTTCTATGTAGAACCATTGTCTTTACTAAATGATCCTCATTTTATTAGAATGAAGGTCTTCTGTCTGGACGACTTATGTCAATTTGGTCAAAATAGACCGCTACAATGATGCTAATCTCTGCTAGCACCCCTGTGGGGTTCTAGTAGTATGTTAGCACTAAGCTAACAGCAGTTCATCTGTATGTT
>NW_023495965.1:717500-727500 GCF_904425465.1 Colossoma macropomum | reverse complement strand
CGTGTTCAAACAGGTTTGGAACAAAGCGGCCAAACGCGGCCGGAGGAGCCCGAGGCTGCAGCGTCAGAGAACAGTTTAAAGAATCAGAAGACACGGACCAAAGAAGTGGGACGTGGCTGAACAACGTGCCCTTTTTCGGACACATTCTGGGTGATGAGTCCAGCTGTCAACCACTGGAACTTCATAATCGCTCCTGTGATGAGGGCAAAGATGAAACTGAAGCTGCGGGAGTGACTGGCGTTCACTGGCCGTCATGACTGTTTACCTCTGGACGACTCGCCACATGAAGCACTGTTCTTTTGCGCATGCGGGTCGGTTTAGGAGCTGATCTGTTCAGACTGATGTCGCATACAGATCACATTTAAAAGATAATCTGAACAGCCAAACAAAAAAATCGGATTTGGTGAGAAAATCAGATTTTGGGCCACTTTTTTACCTGCTGTGTAAACGCAGCCTTAGTGACATCAAATTGTGACATTAGCTAACATGTAGCAATATTAGTATTACGACTCATTAAGGACATAGAAATTCAGATGATCCAGTGATATACAGGGGAAAAATCTATTATCAGACCTCCTCCGCTAAAACTAATCCAGCTCCAATAGGGCTATAGTGTTAAGTTCAGAGCTTCCTGGTTATTAGTGATGGACCCTCTCTCTGCCTGTACAGTGACTCCTGTTGCCCGTTTTTTACGGCTCCCTCTTCTCCATCCTCTCCACACATCCCACCTTTACTGTCACACTCTATTTACTCACTTTGCTTTAAAAAGCAGCAACTGTAACCCTCCTACTGGAGCCAAAGAGCCTCTCTGAAACGTCCAGCCACTCTACCCAGTCTTGTCCGCTATCAGGCCGATAATGAGGTGGAGCAGGACTGCTAACAATCCCCCGTATCCTCCAGCCTAAGTAGTCTGAGGGCGGCTTTCTTCTGCGCCTTATTTGTTGCTCTACTTTCAAACTCTTAATGCGCTCTCCAACATGAAAGGGAGGTGGAGGAGGGGACCTGTTTAGTGTTTTTAAGCATTCGTCCACCGCTCGTTATACCCCTGCACCGCAGGCCGGCCGGCAGAGAGGGAATAAAAGTGTTTCTTGTTTAAAATGGGGCGAGCGAGAGCGGGACAGGAGCTGAAAGGCAGAGACATTCCTGATGCACTCTAAACTGGGAATAAATAGACTCTGTGCAGCTTTGCTCTTTTTTGGCAGCATTTCTTTGCTGTTGTTTCCTCACGAGAATGTGACATCATCATTTTGTTTGTTTTGTTTTGTAAGGTAGAAGCTGTTTGGTGTGCTTTCGTTGACTGATGTGTGTGGTGTTAAATACACACTCATATACACTTACACCTCCCTTATACTTCTACTGACTGGCCATTTTATTAGAAACACCTTTGTTCTTCTACTAACTGGACACTTTATTAGAAACACCCACTTTGTGCTTCTGCTAACTGGCCAATTTATTAGAAACACCCACCTTTTGCTTCCACTAACTGGCCATTTTATTAGAGACACCAACCTTGTCCTTACACAAACTGGCCACTTTATTGGAAACACTTACCTTGTGCTTTCTCTAACTGGCCACTTTATTAGAAACACCTGCCTTGTACTTCCACTTACTTGCCACTTTATTGGAAACGCCTAACGTGTGCTTTCACTTATTGGACACGTTATTTGAAACACCTAACTTGTGCTTCCACTAACTGGCCACTTTATCAGAAACACCTACTTTGTACTTCCACTGTCTGGTCACTTCATTAGAAACACCTATCTTGTACCTACACTAACTGGCCACTTTATTAGAAACACCTATCTTGTGCCTACACTAACTGGCCACTTTATTGGAAACACCTATCTTGTGCTTCCACTAACTTTATTAGAAACACCTACCTTGCGCCTACACTAACTGGCCACTTTATTGGAAACACCTATCTTGTGCTTCCACTAACTTTATTAGAAACACCTACCTTGTATCTCCACTGTGTAGGTGACTGCAGCCCATCTGTTGTTCCACGGTTTATCAACTCTGTGATCAAAAAGTGACCACTGATGAAGAACTAGAGGATGACCAGCACAAACTGCACATCAACAAATGATCTACATTCTCTAACTGAACACCAGCAAAGCTGAACAAGAGAGATGTTTCTAATAAAGTGGCTGGGGATTGCAGCACACAATACTTTGTAACTCTATATCTAAAAGTCCAATATTGCACTCTACATTACTGAACGCTGCTCACTTAAATATTTAATGGACTTAAACAGTTCCGTCAACGCATTGATTTTTTGACAACACACCTTCTAAAAATGCCTTTCCTTGTAGTTGATCACGTGACCTAAGAAGTATAAGCCGATATGGTCAAACGTTGCAGTAATAGCTGATAAGGAAGCCTGTGATTGACGGTGCATTCATTAGCGCCTCGCTCGGTGCCAGAGGAAATGTTTACATCTGCTCCCATAAAAACATCCCACATAGTGATTTATTTGAATGGCGACAGCGAGCTGGAAATGTTGCTGTTGCTTCTGTCTGCCTTCGGTTCACACAGTTTAGTGTATACTCTTTAATGTGATTTGTGTAAACTCATTTAACCAGCACTCAGTTACACACAGCAACTTCATACGGCAGCACTCAAACGTTTGTACGGGCGCAGATCAGCAGCAAAATCAAAATGAAAGCATATTATGTAAAATGGAAATGTATTCCTATATTTGAATGCCAATTTTACACTCATATACACCGATGAGCCAAAACATTATCACAGAAGAAGCAAATCACATTGATTTTCTCATAACAGGGGGCCTGGGATAAATGAATAAGTAAGGGAACTGTCGCTTCTTGACAGTGTTACTGAGACGTCTCGAGACATTTGTTCATGTAAATATGTCTCAAGAAACCTAGAGAAAAAGGTGCAAAATACAGGGGTCTGAATCACCAGGCTAGAAAATAGCATTTTGAAAAGAAGAATTGTTGAACTAAACATCTTGGTGCCATTGGAGCACCAGCACCGCTAAGGTGAGTAAGTTAGCATTTAGCCAGCGTTGGAGTACCCAGGCAACATGGGACCCCACAGATATCAGGGACTATGTTGCGCGCTGCTTTAGACGTGTGAGTGACGACACTGTCTTTGTCTTGAGACGTTAACATCTTAAGACAAGGGAATATTTAGTAGTCGATGTTTTCGATGTGGGGGGAAATGTGCAGTAAAGACCTGAGGAACTTTGATAAGAAAATCACTCAGTCCAGACAACTGAATCGGAGGATGACTGAAATGGCAAGGCTTGTGGGGTTCCTGGTTAGTAGTGGAGAGTACCATCTGACAGGGAACCGAAGAGGGACAAACCACGAACCGGCGTCAGGGTGTTGGCCACCCGAGGCTCACTGATGCACCTTCCCATCTGGTCTGAACTGACAAAGTAAGAAGATTAATAGTATCTATTGTTTATCTTGCACTTTCCATACTAGTGGCAGCTCAAAGTGCTTTACAGACAGATGATAAAGCTTTACAATAGTAGAAGAAACAATGAGTGTTAACCCCCTCAGATCAACGAAGTCTCATACGACATCAAATGGTGACGTACATAAAAGAATAAATCTCAGTGCAAGAGACTAGTATTTTGCCCGGGAATGGTAGCATTGAGAACACAGTCTCTGATTGGTCGACAAGTGAGGAGCACAACTTCTGATTAGTCAACAAGTGAGGAACACATCCCCTGATTGGTTAAAAAGTCAGGAACACAGCCTCTAATTAATCGTGAAGTCAGGAACACAGCCTCTAATTAATCGTGAAGTCAGGAACACAGCCTCTGATTGGTCGACAAGTCAGGTACGCAGCCTCTGATTGATCGTCAGACTCCACCCAAGGCATCAGTGGACTGGTCGACAAGTCAGGAACACAGACTCTGATAGGTCAACTAGTCATAAAGACAGTCTCTGATTGGTCAGTAAGTCAGGAACACAATCTTATTGGTCAAAAAGTCAAGACTACAGCCTCTGACTGGTCAACAGGTCATGAAAACAGCCTCTGATTGGTCAACAAGTCAGAATCACAGCCTCTGATTGGCCCATAAGTCAGAAATACAGCCTCTGACTGGTCAACAGGTCAAGAACACAGCCTCTGACTGGTCGACAGACTCAACCCAAAGCGTCAGTGGACGGCTAACAACCATACTAACAACAACAATAAGTCTTTTCAGCACTGGGAAACAGAAAAACAATCACAGAAGGCATTCAGGGTTGGATTTGTCTCCAGTCTTAAAAAGGACAGTGCAGTTCAAGTCTGGATTACAAAGCTTTTGAAAGGGATACAATCACACCAGAGCCCTTACTGGAACAGCACTACACTAGCCTTCTGGGAAAAACTGAGTCTCTAGTGTTCAACATTCCTGAGATGTTTATTCTTTTATGTACGACTTCCTTTGATGTCGTATACAACGTTGTTGTCAGGGTTAATCTAAAATCATATAAGACGATGACACAGATCAAATTAAAAATATAAACACCAAAGAGGCGTAGAGTTTTAATGAAGCGCTGAGTTAAAGAGCTGCGTTTTCAGATGTTTATTAAAAGTGAGCTCTGAGCTCGACTGTCTAATAAAAGCTGAACTGAGCTCCACAGTTTAGAAGCAGAATCACTGAAAGAGTCTCTCCACGTTTTCTGTGTTTTACTGAAGGAGTTCAGAAGGTCAGAATCTGCAGATCTGAGATGACGAGAACAGCTACTGTGGCACAAGTCACAGAAATGTCTAATGATGGTTGCAGGAGGAATGTGTCAGTGTATCACACCCTGCTCTGTATGGAGCTGTGTAGCCACATAGTGGACAGATTGATTGCCCGTGGTGACCCCTGTCCACCATTGAAAGAGCCTACAATGGGCATAAAAGCTTCATAACTGGACCTTGAAGCGATGGAAGAACGTCTCTGGGTATGTGTCTGAAGTTCACTTGGGTAACTAATGGACCAGGATGCACTATGGGAACACAAGGAAGTAGTTTGATGGTCTGGGCAATGTTCAGGTCTGGGCCTTCATGTGGAAATCAGATTGACACGTACCACCTACCTTAACATCGCTATGGACCAGGTACACTCCTTCATGGTGACGATGTTCCCTGATGGCAGTGGCCTCAGGATAATGACCTGCCACACTGCCTACATTGTTCAGAAATGGTTTGAGGTACATGATAAAGAGCTCAAGATGTTGCCTGGTCTCCAAATCCCCCAGATCTCCATCCGATCCAGAATCTGTGGGATATGCCCAGACAGCCGACAAAGTCCGATCCATGGCGGCTCCACCTCGCAACTTACAGGACTTAAAGGATCTACTACTAATTTCGTGAAGAAACCTTAGGGCACCTCTAAAGAGGTCTTGTAGAGTCCATGCCTCGGCGGGTCAGAGCTGTTTCGGCAGCACATGGAGGACCAACAGTATGTTAGGCAGGTGGACATAATGTTTTGGCTCTTCAGTGTGTGCAGTGTTGGCCTCAAAATGAAAATCAATACTGTGGTTCTACTTTGCGGTTTGGTACACTTACACTGACATTTCATTTACACATAGATTTAGATGCTTTATATAATGGTTCTGTTCAGAACCATGACTTCTATATATAACCATTTCATGGAACCATATAAGACACAATCTCAAGAACCAGTTCACTATGTATAGAATCATTTAAGCATGAAATTTGACCAGGTTGCATTTTCATTTTGATTTTTGGGCGTCTTCATACTAGACCATTTTCTGGACCCAGGTCCACTTGGTCTGTGAGTTCGGTACGTTTTGTCGAGTGTAAAAGCTGTTTTCGAGCCAGGAAGTGGAACAGAGAACTGATCTCTGGTCCTCCTGAAATCGGTGGTCTAGGGGAACTTTGGTGTGGGGCTGTTTGATTGGTTCATTTCGTGACCTGACTGCTTCGACTTATCGCATCACTTCCCTTTACAAGTGTCATGACTGGGGGGGAGAGGACTGCTGTGGACAGTTTGAGTGTTTGTATCCAAGGAAAATGCTAAAAAGCAGCAAACAGATGAAGTTGTTCCGACCATGGAATTGCGCAGTCGATCCGCGGTTCGGATGGGATTGTTGTGCATGAAAGCAAACCACAGATAACGAGCCCCTTCTCCAAATGAGCCCAGAACTGGTCCTGGGTGTCGACTCAAGTATTTGGGACAAGTGTGAAAACGCCCTTAAACATGTCAGTCATCCCATCAGGGCGGGGCTAACAGCATGCTCAGCGGAAAAGGCTTTATCTTAAACATTGCAGCCCGGAGTGAAGCTGGACTGTTTCTGATTGGAGTAATTCTGTATTTTATTACACACTTTTAATGAATTCTGAAACTGTTATTGTTCACTTTTATTGTTATTATTGTTTTTATTGAAATGTAGGAAGTGGTGGACCTTCAAATAAAGAAAAACTGGACATTAGTTATGTACAGACTTTGACTTTTGGAATTGTAGATTGAATACTGAACCTGCAACTGCATCTCATCTTCAACCTGCGGCTCATTCTCTTCTTCTGTCCACTCATCTGTCATTCATCTCTCTTTCTCTGTCTTTTCTCTCCTCCCTCCTCCACTCCTCCGTCCTCCTGCAGCAGTATGTGATGATGGGGAGTTTCTCTGTGCGGATGGGAGGGTGTGCGTGTCTGTGAGCTGGCTGTGTGATGGAGAAGCCGACTGTCCCGACTCATCAGACGAAACTCTCCATCACTGTGAGTCTCCATGATCACCCAGCATCTACTCTGAACTCCCCTTCACGAACATGCATACAGCAAGGATCATTAGGCATTAAAGGGCCTTTAGAGTTCAACAGTTTAGCCCCACCCATTCAGCTTACAGCAGTTTAGCCCCACCCATTCAGCTACAGCAGTTTAGCCCCACCCATTCAGCTACAGCAGTTTAGCCCCACCCATTCAGCTACAGCAGTTTAGCTCCACCATTCAGCTACAGCAGTTTAGCCCCACCATTCAGCTACAGCAGTTTAGCTCCACCATTCAGCTACAGCAGTTTAGCCCCACCATTCAGCTACAGCAGTTTAGCTCCACCATTCAGCTACAGCAGTTTAGCTCCACCATTCAGCTACAGCAGTTTAGCTCCACCATTCAGCTACAGCAGTTTAGCTCCACCATTCAGTCTACAGCAGTTTAGCCCCACCCATTCAGCCTATAGCAGTTTAGCCCCACCCATTCAGCCTACAGCAGTTTAGCCCCACCATTCAGCTACAGCAGTTTAGCTCCACCATTCAGCTACAGCAGTTTAGCCCCACCATTCAGCTACAGCAGTTTAGCTCCACCATTCAGCTACAGCAGTTTAGCCCCACCCATTCAGCTACAGCAGTTTAGCCCCACCCATTCAGCTACAGCAGTTTAGCCCAAGCATTCAGCTACAGCAGTTTAGCCCCACCATTCAGCTACAGCAGTTTAGCCCCACCATTCAGCCTACAGCAGTTTAGCCCCACCATTCAGCTACAGCAGTTTAGCTCCACCATTCAGCTACAGCAGTTTAGCCCCACCATTCAGCTACAGCAGTTTAGCCCCACCCATTCAGCTACAGCAGTTTAGCCCCACCCATTCAGCTACAGCAGTTTAGCCCCAGCATTCAGCTACAGCAGTTTAGCCCCACCCATTCAGCTACAGCAGTTTAGCCCCACCATTCAGCTACAGCAGTTAGCTCCACCATTCAGCTACAGCAGTTTAGCCCCACCATTCAGCTACAGCAGTTTAGCCCCACCATTCAGTCTACAGCAGTTTAGCTCCACCATTCAGCTACAGCAGTTTAGCTCCACCATTCAGCTACAGCAGTTTAGCCCCACCATTCAGCTACAGCAGTTTAGCTCCACCATTCAGTCTACAGCAGTTTAGCCCCACCATTCAGCTACAGCAGTTTAGCTCCACCATTCAGCTACAGCAGTTTAGCCCCACCCATTCAGCCTATAGCAGTTTAGCCCCACCCATTCAGCCTACAGCAGTTTAGCCCCACCATTCAGCTACAGCAGTTTAGCCCCACCATTCAGCTACAGCAGTTTAGCTCCACCATTCAGCCTTGAGTAGTTTAGCCCCACCCATTCAACTACAAAAGCTTAGCCCCACCCATTCAGCTACAGCAGTTTAGCTCCACCATTCAGCTACAGCAGTTTAGCCCCACCCATTCAGCCTACAGCAGTTTAGCCCCACCATTCAGCTACAGCAGTTTAGCTCCACCATTCAGCCTTGAGTAGTTTAGCCCCACCCATTCAACTACAAAAGCTTAGCCCCACCCATTCAGGCTACAGCAGTTTAGCTCCACCCACTCCCACTGAAGAGATGTGCAGTGTTGTTCCTGCACATTGTCCCATATTATGAGTGGACTTTACAAACATTAAGTTCATAGCCTTTTTAATATGCATACATAATGTACTTTTGATGGTTCATTAACATATTTGACCAGTCTCATTTATGATTTTGCTCAACTGTACAATGACTGATTAAAAAAGCAATAAGTCCAAATTTATCATTTAAACATCTGCTGTATCTGCTGGGCTCTCGGATGAGATAGCAGTGGTTAAAGCAGCCAGACGTTCTGATTCGCAGAGGCTCAGATGTGATATTTGTGGTGTTAAAAGTCTTTGCCTGCCAACCAAGACGGTGACAACATTGTCTTCACACTCCTCGGCGATGCTTTGAGTACAGAGCTCTGCTGCGTTACGGAGGAGACAGGACAACAGTTCCATATTTAGCAGGTAAACACGGGTCAGAGAGCAAAAACAGGCTGGCAGTGATATATACATGAAGCGGATCTGACAGAAACGAGCGCAGACCTGAAGGGGAATAACAAAAGATGGCACGCGCCGCATTAATAAGAGGCTTCGCAGCAGGCTGGTGAAGTGTTGGCACAAACGTTAGAGTGTATCCTCCTGAGAAAGCCCTTTATTCAGTTTGCTTTAATTCCTGACGGAGGAACGCCTGACAGGCTGCTTGATTATCCCGCTGGAGTTTTCTGAGGCCATGATGCTGAACCTTTATAGTGAACTCGCGCAAATGATGCGAACAAACTACAGGGGCGTTCATGAAAATCTCAGGAATCAGAACCTTTATCCACTACATGAAGATGTGTAGGATATTATCTCGTTATGATATCACTCTAAAAATAAACAGGATATTGTGTACAGTTGCACTGTGGATGTGATGCGCATTAGAAAGGGGTGTTTATGTACATTTACATATTTATGCACAGTAACAGAAGTGTTCAACATTATGGTCCTTATTTAGGAGAAGAATTGCCTTTTAGGCTCTTATTTTTTCCAGTCTTTAGGGCTCTCTCTTGGTAGTGCGAGACTCTCGCTCTTGATGATGCCAGCCTTTAGGGCTCTCACTCTTGGTAGTTCCAGCCTTTAGGGCTCTCACTGTTGGTAGTACCAGTCATAAGGGCTTCACTCTTGGTAATGCCAATATTAAGGATTCACTCTTTGTAGTGCCAGCCTTTAGGACTCTCGCTCTTGTTAGTGCCAGTCTTAAAGGCTCTCGATCTTAGTTGTGCCAGACTTTAGAGCTCTCATTCTTGGTAATGCCAATATTAAAGGCTTTCTCTTGATCGTTCCAGCCTTTAGGGCTCTCACTCTTGGTAGAGCTGGTCTTTAGGGCTCTCACTATTGGTAGTACCAGTCTTTAGGGCTCTCACTCTTGGTAGAGCTGGTCTTCAGGGCTCTCACTCTTGGTAGAGCTGGTCTTTAGGGCTCTCACTATTGGTAGTACCAGTCTTTAGGGCTCTCACTCTTGGTAGAGCTGGTCTTCAGGGCTCTCACTCTTGATAGAGCTGGTCTTTAGGGCTCTCACTATTGGTAGTACCAGTCATAAGGGCTCTCACTCTTGGTGGAGCTGGTCTTTAGGACTCATGCTCCTTGTAGTGCCAGTCTTACGGGCTCTCTCTCTCGGTAGTGCCAGTCTTAAGGGCTCTCTTGGTAATGCCAGTTTTAGGGCTCTCACTCTTGGTATTGCTGATCTTGAAGACTCTCGCTCTTGTTAGTTCCAGTCTTAAGGGCTCTCA